>NC_143575.1:51396613-51557724 GCF_048544385.1 Mastigoproctus giganteus
GCTATCGATGCAGTATTAGGTGGGTTAGAGAACTGCTACTTTGGAGGTGGGCGGGATACACAGACTAATAGATTAACAATAGCCGCAGGCAGAAGTGAAAGTGATCCTTGCACTGCTTCTATTAGAACATGCAGTAACGCGGAAAGCAAGATATCTGGATTTAAAAGCCTGCTGTGAGTCATCATGGAACAAGGAAATAGATGGGCTGTGTTATGGTAACTAAGAGCAAGAACACGTGAATGTATACTTCAGTATTCTCATTCAAATTTCAGTAATCTCATACAAAGCTTGAAACACCTCTAAAAGGAATTATCTCTAAATGGTACCTCCTTAACTTTTCCGAGGAAAGAAATCACTGAAGAACTTAAAGCACACGTCATCAAAAAAAAAAATAATGATCAAAATTGGTCATAATGATCAACCTCCCAGTATCGGTTAATGCTGCTGTCTTTCTTGTAAGATGTCTGTGCATTCCAAATACAATTATGTGTTTTTAAATTCAAAAGTGAGAGTTCACGCCCTTTGTGCGGGAACGTCGAACATGTCATGGTCTCTCTCTCTCTCTCTCTCTCTCTCTCTCTCTCTCTCTCTCTCTCTCTCCTCTCTCTCTCTCTCAATGCCATTTTACACCTTGTTTTTAGATATCTCAGCATCTTCTACATGTTCATTTTAAAAAGGCAAGTACCAGAAATCATTTGAATATAGTCACATACTTTTTGAGATTTAATGCTTTACAGTTAATTAGTATTTTCATGATTATATTTTGAAATATATTTTACTGTTTCTGTATTCAAGTGTCCAGAGCCATCTTTCTACAGCATGCTGTGCTGCATAAATAGTGATGTGTAGAAAACAACAGATTAGGTTACTTGCATTGTACATTCACTGCCAAAGTTGTTTATTGTTAAAAATTATAACATGCTGATTAATGAGAATCCTAGTATGCATATACATTTCTCTAGTTTTATATCTTTTAAATAATTTTGATGTTTTTCTTAGGCTCGAAGAGAATCACTGCCTCTTCCAACAAACAGGAGCTGTTTCCGCTCAATCTAGAAAAGATACAAGTCAATCTTCTAGTGCATCAACATACCAAAAAATCATTTCTGCCAAAGAAAGAATTAGTTCCATTGCAAAAACTATATGCTGGAGGGCACCTTCTCAAAGGGATTTAAGTTTACTTCATCCTCTAAAATAAAACAGTGGTTCATGATTTATCTTATAAGGAATTGGCTTTAGCCTCTGCTTCACAGAAATCTTTGTCCCCTGGATTTTGTCCAAATGAATCAGTTCTTTCCCCCTCAAAATCAAATATGTCAAGACTTCTCCTCAAAAGGAAATAATAATTTCACCCTCACCTAAAAAACCCTCAACTCCTGTAGTATCTCCTCACAGAGATTCAGCTTTACCCTTATCTCAAACAAAGTTTCTGCAACGTTATCACCAAGAGAATCAGTATCTTCTACTCATAAGCAGCCTCCTCCAGGACTTTCTTTACATAAGCCACATTCTTCGCATAAACAATCTATATCAGGACCATTTTTAAGAGAACCAAATTCTTCATCTCGAAGAGGTTCAGCCCCTATTCCATCTAGTCCATAAAGAATTAGCTGTAAAGCAGCCTGCTCAAAAAGGATCTCTTTTGACTCCTCCTCAGAATTGTAATTCAAGACGAAATTCTTCTCCAGCTCCACATTCCCAAAATGTATTGTCACCAGGGTCCGTCCATGATCATCGATCTCCTGTTTCTGCAGTTTGTTTTCCTGAGGAAGATCAGAGCCATACAAGACAGATGTCACCCAGTAAATGCGATACCTCCTCAAAGTCAACATTGCATAGACCTAGTAAAATACCTGGTCCTAGAGTACGGTAAGTTAAACTTCATATATTAATGAATGATCAGAAAGGATGACTGAGCTAAACTGATTGCTCTCACTATGGTTACAAACTACAGTAAAAATAATTACACAATATATTATTTATTAATTTCTACTGCTCTTTCTAAGATAAACCCTTCTACGTCATCTTTTTTTTTTTTTTTTTTTTGATCCTACAACTGGGTCATATGCACAGACAAATTTCATCATCCAGATTTCCATCTTAAATTTTAGTCAGCTGTGCTTCATGAGTTTTTTTTTTTTTTTTGTCATAATTTTCCATATGCTTTCTGTTGGATCTGTTTTTGTAAATAAATAAAACTCTCGTGATATTGCAAGTTTGACATGTTGAAACTTCATTCTGATATTGTCAATTCGGTGAGAGTTGGGAACTCTGATACTCTAAATTACATATAAAATTTCTGTAGATTGTAATATTAAAGAAATATATATAAGATGTTCCAAAATAAAGGGAATAAAGAAGAAAAGTTAGTTGGTTGAAATGAAGATCAGAGCTTAGGTTTATTCTAAGATCAATAACCAATGTTCGGAATGATCTGAGCAGTGTAGACAGGCAGCTAGGAAAGCCCATGGTGTCCTATTGATGATTTATCAAACAATATCCTGTAGAGATAGGCAGGTCATAATCCCACTTATAAGACCGCATTTGGAATACTGTGTCCAATTATGGAGACCATCTAAATAAAAAGACATTGAGCTGCTTGAAAGGGTCATGGTGAGATTGGAAAATGGATGACTGTACAAGGAAAGACTCCAATTATGTGGGCCACAGAGCTTGGAAACTAGGCACCTTAGAGAGGGGGACATGATTGAGATTTATAAAGCTCTGAGAGAGGTTAGTAAAAATGAATGAAGGTGGAATTTTCACTGTTATAAAGAATTCTAGAACTAGGGGCCATAAATTCAAATTACAGGGGAGGAGGTTTAGACTAAATTATAGGAAATTTTCTTTTTAGTCAGTGTATCACTGATTGCTGGAACAAGTTGCCTCTGCAAGTAGTTGAGGCTGACAGTTTGAAAAAATTTAAAGGTCCACTGGATAGTTACATGAAACGGAAAATGCATAATTTGTATTTTCTTATCCACTATTTTTTTTTTTTTTTTGCCAGTGCAGCAATAGCCTGTGGCTTCCTTGCACTACATGGCTATACTAATACACTTGGTCGTCGACTTACAACCAGCCACACTTACGACCACAAAAAAAATAAATAACTAAATGAATAAATTAATAATAAATCAGGAAATCACCACTGAGGACACCCATAACCCAGGTGAGGAGGCACATTGATGACGGGAGGCCTGAGGACACCACCAGGCACATACACTCAGTCGCTTTCAAGCATCTGTTGCGTGTGGTGTATTAATAAAAATTCTACTGAAATACCCATAAAATGTTTAGTAAAAGGAAAATGCCTTCATCTACATATACGCCAGCTAAGAAGTCAAGGAAAACTATTGATTTAGAGTGTAAAATGAAAGTTATCCAGCAGTATGAAGGCGGAAAGAAAGTGAATACGATAGCACGTGACTTGAAGTTATCACATTCCACAGTAGCGACGATACTTAAGGACAAAGAAAGAATTTGGGAAGCTGTGAAAGGTTCTGCACCTATTAAGTCTACAATTTTAACCAAACAACGACAGGGACCCATCCATGAAATGGAGAAATTGTTGTTTATGTGGATGGAAGATTTAATACAAAAAAAAAATACACCCATGAGCCTTCACAGAGTGCAAGCGAAGGCTAGAAGTTTGTTTCAGAGTTTAAAATCATGCGTTGGAGACGATTACGCAGAAGATTTTCGGGCTAGTACTGGGTGGTTTAAGCTTTTTAAAAAAAGATTTGCTTTGCATAATGTACATGTCACAGGAGAAGCAGGAAGTGCAGATGAAGATGGAGCCAAAAAATTCGTTGATAGTTTCGACTCTTTAATCAAAGAAGAAGGTTATCTACCGGAACAAATATTCAACGTAGATGAAACCAGCTTGCAATGAAAACGCATGCTTAATCGTACGTACATGCACCAAGAAGCAAAAAGGATGCCAGGATTCAAAGCTTTTAAGGATCAGTTAACTTTGTTGCTTGATGGGAATGCCGCAGGTTTTAAGCTGAAGCCTTTTCTCATTTATCATTCAGAAAATCCTCGTGCATTTAAGCACATCAGCAAGCACACACTGCCCATTTTGTACCATTCAAACCCTAAAGCTTGGATGACTCAAGCACTGTTCGAAGACTGGTTCATGAATTGCTTCATTCCCCAGGCTCGTGAATATTGTGCGGAGAGAGGTATCCCTTTCAAGATTTTATTGGTTATGGACAATGCCCCTGGCCACCCCCCTCATCTGGACGACCTTCATCATGATGTTAGAGTGGTTTTTATGCCCTTAACACAACCGCTCTTATTCAACCCATGGATCAGGATGCTATTTCAGCATTCAAGGCTCACAAGCCATCGAAGCGATAGATTCTGATGCTGATTTATCTTTGTGAGACTTTTGGAAGCAGTACAACATTCTTCAGTGTATCAAAAATATTTCGACTGCATAGGAATGTGTAACAAAGAATTGTATGTCGGGAATTTGGAAAAAGTGTCTAAAGTGTTATGCGAATACTACATTTGAAGGATCTGAAAAGGAGCTGGAAGTGATTACAGAAAAAATAGTTCAACTTGCAAAAAATCTTAAATTAGAATGTTAAATAGAAGATGTAGAGGAGTTGCTAGATTGTGAGCCAAAAGAACTTTCGGATGAAGAGTTGATTGAATTGGAAGCACAGAGAGTGGCACAAGAAAAAGCGAGAGAGGAAGAAGAGAAAGAAGAAGAGGAGCCAGAAAAGAAATTCACTGTAAAGGGTTTATCAGATTCTTTTTCGCAACTGAATAAAGCTCTCACCAATTTTGAAGCAATGGCCCCTAATGTCGAACAATTTACAAAGGTTGAATGTATCATTCAAGATGCTGTGCGTTGCTATTGTGAGATATATGAAGAAAAAAAGAAACAAACTGTTCAAACAAAGCTCAGCATATTCCTCATCAAGAAAACATCTCCTGCCTCAACCCAAGAACATGACCCTGACGATCCACAACCCAGCACAAGCAAAGATTAAAAATTGATTTTGTAAATTTCATTTGTATTAATTTTTACATTAATTTTAGATTGTGTTTACAATACATTATGTACAGTATTATTTTTCACATTATGTACAATATAATTATAGATTGTAGTTTTGCATTTTTATAAACAGTATGAATAATAAACCGATTAAAATGTAGAGAACGTTTGAATTTAACCTCATATAGAGAGAGAGAGCCTAGGCGTAGAAACGAAGATATGTACAGTATCGCTAAGTAAAAGATAAAAACATTACTATATTTAAAATGAAAAATAAAAGATGATAAAAATTTAAAAGATTATAAAAATTAATTATAAAGATGATAAAAAGATTAGAAAGGTTAAAAAATACTGTTAATAAATATATGGCCGACATACAACCAGATCGACTTACGACCTGTCAGTCAGAATAGAAGTCGGTCGTAAGTTGACGACCAACTGTACTAATCTGTGTAATTATAGACCTCTCGGTCTGACTTTTGTGGTAGAGAAAATTATGAAATTTATGATTAAGGATGCTTTGCAGGATCACCTCAATAGTAATAATCTTATATGAGTGTCATAACATGATTTTGTTAGCGGAAGAGCCTCTCTGACAGATCTGGTAATGCGTTATAAGATAGCCATAAAGGAACTGGATGTAGGGAATATTTTGATGTAATTTACTTTGACTTTAGAAATGCTTTTGACGCAGTGCCACAGGAACATCTCATACATAAGTTGGAAAAATATGGCATTGGAAGTAGGGCACTGCAGTGGATAAAGGGATGATTCTGATTCTGTGCTTAGAGGCCTTCTTGTTTTTAATTTTTATTAATGATATTGATGATGGTATCCTCAGTTTCATGTTAAAAGTTGCTGATAATATTAAGTTAGGCAGCATTGTTATCAGTAAGAGCCAGAGACTGTTGTTGTCCAAGACTTAGATAAATTATACAACTGCTCTAAAAATTAGCAGTTTCATGTAATGCTATAAATACAAGGTTCTGCATCTGGATAACAGTTTTATAGTGAGTTAAATTATGAACTTGAGGGTAGCACATTCAACACGCCTGAAGATGAAAAGGAGCTTGGGGTTGTAATACAGTATACCAAGACTGCATGGGATACTGTTGATGATGTACAAGAATTTTGCCAGTAGAGATAGAAGAGATTATTAAATCTTGCATAAGGTGGCATAATAACTACAAAGCATAATATGGGTGCACTAATTTTATAAACCATTCAATTTTAATTTAATAGCTCAGCAAAATACATTATTTGCAATTCATCAACATGTCCACTAGGAAATCGTACTTGTCATTCCAAAATTCATTGCACTCACAGAAACATTAATTGGATTGAACATTAGCTTCACCTTCCTTCTCCCTACCCCCACCTCATAAATTATTTATGGAAAAACTAGAATCTGACAAAGTGTAGAACTTATCCAAAAATTATTTTAGGGCAGATGTGCTAGCAGTATAACATCCAAAAAATTATTTTACCACAAAAATCAAAGACAACTGAAAGCCCACAGCTTATTAAAAAAAAAAAAAAAAAATCTACAAGAAACTATCTGACACAAGAATTATACTAAATTTCAAGTTTTCCTACACTATCATAATAGGGATCATAAAGGATTTTGTATATCAGACTAAGAATATGTCAAGGAAACAGCTTGTTCAGTGAACTCCAATACATCAGAAAGCTGGACAAAAGGAATGGATACTACCAAAAACAAAGTTTCAAAAACTATACATATCCAGCAGTGTGGTAAGTACCATCACTATTAACATAGTGGTACATTTAGGTGTTTAAGGCCTTGAATGGATTGAGCTGATGCTATATAAGCTTGCTTTCTTGCATCATTTGCCACCACTACTTTAATTACACAGGCACTAAATATCTGAAAAAGTATCCTCCAGCAGCCAGGAAACAATACCATCTACAAAAACAGTGAACATCATTCCAGCTTGATTGGTTAATTGCTAGATTACTTGTGGGTGAAGCCAGATATAAGTAAACCTTATAGGAAGTTATATATAAGACTGTACAAGCACTCTATGAACATAAAGTACAGCAAGGTTGAAAGACTGACTCAGCTCTATGGCACATAGAGCTATGTGAGACTTTTAGCCTTGCTGTACTTTATGTAGTTACTACAATAGTACCCACAAATACAAATATTACTGGAGTAGTACTGTGTCTAAAGAAACTGTTTGCATGTTAAATATGAAAAAGTAGTATAATTAAAGGAGTAATACCTGTGCCAGGAATTGTCATAGACCCATAATTTGGCCCTGCAAAGTGACATCACTGAATAAAGTTTAAAAAAAAAAAAAAAAGTTCAGGATATTTTATTTATCTGTAAAGCATTGAAATGCATATTTGTTAAAAATTTTGTACTATGATCATTTTTTCAGTTGTTTTAGATTGCTCATCAAGGAATGGCACATGGTTTATTATGAACTTTAGGAATTAGTAGTACTAAATCAGTGGTTCCCAAACTTTTTTCCATAAACTCATCCCCAGTGCCCCTTATCGTACCCTATAAAAAGCATTATTCAGACTAGTGGTTTGCATGACCCACTAAGAATGACAACACAGTAAAAATTAAAACAGTAACAATTAATTGCATATTTATCAAAATTTATCAAAATCCAATTAAAACTTTTTTAAGTTTAATTAATTCAACAAAATTGATGAACTTAATCTGGTAATACCAGCTTTTCAAAGTCTGATAGTCATTTAGCAAGAGTTTTGAATACCACATTTAGTAACTACTTCACTGTTCAGTAAATTCTTAATGCAATGGATGGGCTTCATGAAGTGATATCAGTTTCCCTATGTCTGATTTAAAGTCACTTAGCAGGAGTCTTAAATTGCCAGGTTTAGTAATCTGGAGTCGATTTCATTGCTTGGAGAGAATGACCATACTAAAACCAGCATAAAATATTTATATATAACTACTTACCAAACATGCACAAACCTTTGCCTATTACAGATGTACAGTAACTAATTTATAAGAAAATCAGAAGTGGAAGTTTCCAAAGTGGGCAATATGCCCACCCCCATTGGGGGGGGGGGGGCATATTGCCCACTTTGGAAACCACTGCACTAAATAAACAAACTTTCAAAAGAGAATTGTGTGGCAAAGAGATAGCCCCAGTAAACATTTAATTTCTGTGATATGTTGATAGACTTAGGGAAATGGTACATGGGATTCAACAATGGAGTTTTCTGTTCCAGAGCAGAATATTTATTTATTTACTACTTATTCCCTAACAATTTATACTTATTTTTTCTTTATCAAAATGATCTAGCTTTAACTGAAAATCAATTTATGATCACACTTAAGTGAATTTTTTAATAAGCAAAACTTCCTGTTACGGCTACTGGAAAATCCCCAAGTCTTGTATTCTCCCTGCTTACCGACACAAACAGTTTCATTCTATGACATTTCTGATTTCATCATAACTGGTTGTACTGTACATAATACTATAAACTTTTTGAGTCAGTAATTTCCCAGCAAATTAATTTCTCAATGGCCGGAATTTCATGGCCATTAGGCTTATCTTGTTTAACCCTGTATTGGTTGCACAAAAACACAATTCATCTGTGCTGACAAAAATTTGAAAAAACAGCAAAATATAACTCAGAATTGTTCAGTGTTTTGCTGTCATCTATAATTTCAATCTTTTCTGGACACATTTCTGAAAAATCTGTGTTCCATATTAAAAACATATTTTTAATGAATTTTTGAAAATTATAACTCACTTTGTCTGCCGGAGAGCAAATGCAAATTGAAAAACCACACCTTGCAACCTACACATTCTAGTAGAGCATATCACTAATAGCAATACTCGCTGCATGAAATGGGAAGTGCACATATAAGCAGTTTGATTACAGATGATGCATTAATGTCATGAAACAGAGAGCATGGCCAATTGGAGGAAAGTGCATGGTAGTAAAGCAAAATTACTATCAATATCTGATACATGTCAATCAAACATACATATAATTAGGTTTAACTTAATCGTGAATTCTTAATAATTGTGTGATAATTAATAGACATTTCTAAAAATTTCTGCAACCATTTTCAACAACAAATATTAGGAATTTCAGCTTTGTGTGAAAGGAGCAGATGAAGCACAAATCACTGTTAGTCATGGTGTTAGTCACTAAATACACAGTTATACTGAAGACTGATATTTTCCTATGGAAATATTACAAGAATAAGGTGTGCTCCAACAGATATGATAATGCAAACCAGCTGAGGTGAGGGAGAACTGTATGTAGTCATGATCTTATTTATTTATCAGTTCATTCAAATTCACCAAGTGAATTTGAATAAATTTATAAATAAATAAGTAGCCAAAAAGTTGGGTGTGTTATATGGGCAGAAGTATTGGAATGCATAGGTATTTGTAAAAGAGCTTTCAATTCAAAAACAAGATACATAGTAGGTCCATCTTCAGCCTTAAACTTCCTGGCATACGTTCTACCAACTTCAGTAGATATGGAACATCCATTCTTCCTGCAAAGTAGCTAACAGATAGTTTGGAAGAAAGCTTTCGCCTCAGCCTAATGAACCATATTTTCCTCTTTATAAGGCACTTTTCTATAACAAAAAAAAAATGCCATGTTGCACCTTCTACCATAATATTTGAAACTGATGCAATTTCAGCCAAAATTTTAATTTATAGAGATGCATCTTATATACTGGAAGGTGTATAAGAATGTATACAAGATGCATCTTGTAATGTTGCACATTAGGTAAAATATTGAGCATCACTGGTTTACATGATTTTGAGAAAGATTAATCATCCTGAATACTTTATTTTACTTTATGTAATATTTGTGATGTTATTCAAAATACATTTTTCCTTTCAGATCAGGAATACCAGTGCCTTCATCTTCATCTATTGCAAAACAGAGTCCAGGAGATGATAATTGGAGTCAAGGATGTTTTTAGTAAATTATGTAGTGCTACTGGTTTTTATTGAGCTTCTTGTCCTTGTTATTAAGCTGTTAAGTTGCATGTACAGACTTTTTTGCCAGGTGCTGCACAGTGCTTTTTAAAAAAGAAACCAATTAAAACTGTTTAACAAGGATCAAAAGTTTAAATTGATTATTCATTGTATAAATCTGTTGCGATGTATGCTGATCTTTTATGACTTATTCAAGGCTACATGGTTGAAGCTTCTTTTACTAAAAGTTCAGTGTCCTTAAGAAATGATGGCATTTAAAAATTTTATTAAAAATGTTAAACTTTATTTATTGCCCATTTAGGATGTTTGAGCTAAATTATTATTGTAGTTCAAATTTGAACTCAATTATGCAAAATGAATGTTAAAAATAGTGTGCTGAATATTTCATAATTGTCTAATCATGCAATTTGGAATTACTAATAGCTCAATTGTAGAAAATGAGTTTCTGTTGTAATCTGAAAAGAGTGATATGTACCTTGTAAGGCTTAACTATATGAATGGATACCAGTAAGTGATGCCTGTAAATTTTCCATGTACAATTGTTTTTCTGAAGTTTTTTTAAAATAACTTTAGATACATTACAGCTTCTTGTACTTTTTTTTAACTATAAAACTCTGTTTTCATGAATACTATCATTTTCCGAAATTACAGAGATTATTTAAGCATAATACATTGAGGTCACCTAAACTATCCAAACAGCCAAATCTATCCTAGAAATGATCCAGTATTTAAAAATTGCCCATCAAATAGTTTGTGAGAATTAAATAATGATTTTGAGCATCTTTAAATAGCATTTTACACAATTAAGTGAATTATTCTTTTTTTTCTTTATATTATGCATTCAAAAATATGAATAAACAATTTTTTCTGGTTAAATTCTGGCTCAGAACCATAGAAAAAAAAAAAAAAAAAAAAAGGGCACAAGTGCTTTAGAAAACAGAGCCTGAATCTGGGAGGAGGAACTATTTATTTGAGTCACTAGATGGATCATTAACTTAATCTCTTGACAAGGAATTGAATATTTCAACCAATTTTTTTTATTAGACCATTCAAAAAAATTTTGAAATTCTATGAGATAATCATAGCTCCTTTGGTTTGTTAAAAAATTATTTTTTTTTCTGTTAAAATGACTTAACAAATACTTGCTAAGTTTAAGGATTTTTAAAAATGATAACAAAAAAAAATACTATAGCATTCTATAACATTTCATGTACAAAAAAAAGATAAGATTTTAAGCCATTATTAATTCTTTGTTTGGCACACCTTAATTTATAGCATGAGTAGGTGAGATGTGTTAAAAACAACACCCTATTGTTTAAAATTTATAGTGAGATGTATGAATATTTTTATTTAAAAAGTATACCCTCCATCTGCAAATGAACATTACAGAGTGTGAAAGCTGTTCTTTATGTGGGGAAATAATATATATAAAGTTTAAAAAAGTATTTAAAACTATTCACCTCACAAATTTGGTAAAAATTCACATGCAAAGAGTGTCGTGTTTGCCACAACATCACCGTGTGTTTTGGCTGTACTTTCACTTGAATTATCATCTCTTTTCCATACAAAGTTCAAAATAAAAAGAGACATCATTGATGATTTATAACATGGCAATTTTTGTTTAAAAGATCTGAAAATGGAATTTAAGTGTGCTTTAAATATTCAAGCTACTTTCTCAGTTTAAATAGTTACTACACATTACAAAAATACTACACTTAAAGTGTAGGGTCCAGACGTCTGTTAACATCAACAGTATTCTAGAATTAACCAGCCTTTTAGTTAGGGCAAAACATTTTCGATTCAGAATGAAATATACGAACAGGTATACGGCCTCCCAATGGGTTTAGGCATTTCCGGCCCACTCTCTGAAATTTACCTTTCTGCCATTGAAAACCACATACTAACACCCTTTCCTCCCAAAATCAAATTATTCATGCAATGTGCAGATGATGTATTAATTATTGGTGATAGGACCACCATTGAACTCCTACACAAATTCAGTTCCATCCATAACAGGTTAAAATATACTTTAGAACTAGAAAGTAGATAATAGCATTAATTTTTTAAATTTGACCATATATAAATCTGATAACTCAAAACACGAACATACAGGAAAATTCCTACATTTCACTCCCACCACCCCTATAGTACAAAAAAATCCGTATTATATAACCAAATCTACAATGCGATCAAATACAACCATTCACAGGAAGACTTGAAGACAGAGCTATTATACCTGACAAAAACTTTTATAACTAGAAAATACTCCAAACAGCTAATCCAAGAAACTATATTAGCCATAAAAGAAAAAATTAATAATCCCCACATTGATGATATTAGCACTGATTATACACAAAATACCATAGTTACATTACCGTACCATAGCCAACTAGCACCTCAGCTCCATAATACCTTCAGAGGCACAAACATCACACTAATTTTTTCATCATATAATAAACTGAGTACATATTTTAGCAAGTATAAGGAAATGTATAAATACAATATCCATGATATAAACAATATAATATACCTTATAAAATGTCAACAAGGATGTAACGCATGCTACATAGGTAGTACCACCACAAAATATGGAACCAGCCAATACGAGAGCATACTATCATTATAATAGTTTCAAATCAGACCAACCAGGAACCGAATTAAGTCAACATGTACACTCTTTTAATCATGACCCATTCATAGATAATGCAATTGCACTAATTAAACTTAAATTGAATTATAAGATATTCTAATATGAAGCCCTTGCCATAGAATGGTTTTGCCAAAATAGCTCATACAAAATTCTAAACACCAGATTACCTATGAATCTATCACTAATGATAGTTTGAGCTGCCATGGAAATGGCAGCTCAAACAAATCAAATTCCCACGTGTTTAACGCGATGCATCCTGGTACTGTGATACTATAAATTTTCACTTGTAACTTATGTCATTTACCAACTGATGACGACGACATCGACAGCTTCACATCTAGTTCTTGGCTTTTCAACACGCAAATTTTCATACAGTTTTATAAATGACAACCAAGAAAAGTTGGTGCACTCCCTCTTCCTAGGGATATGTTTTAAATTAATTAATCTATTAATGTAATGGAACTTTCGGTTTTACTCTCTTTTTACCTTCCTTTCATGTAATTTTAACCTTAACCAATACAGATCTCAGAGGTGAGTACTAAAATAATAAGCTTTGCTAAGGATTTAATAGTTACTTAAATCAAAAGTTATTTAGATTTCTTTCTTTACTGTAGGTGGAAAACAGGCTGGAAATGAAGTGTTCACAAAAGGTATCACTTGATAGTCAGTGATGTCATGACAAAAGAATTGTGAACAGAGTATAGCTAAATTTACAAAGCCAAAAAACCTTTATTGTAAAATATGGTTTCTCAAATGGAAAAGAGTGAGTGACAAATTATGTCTTAGCCAGTATGGCTGAGGGAGGCCTTGGCAGTTTTAAAAACTGCAATGATGCAAATTTAATGGAACATAATATTTAAAATTGATAAAAAATAAAAATAAATAAAAAAAAACTTATATAACAAAGAAAATTTTAAAATTTATAAAAATATGTATGCTCCCTATTCAAATTATGATTATATTCATATAAAAGTAAAATTTTATACTGGTAAATTTTTAAATAATTATTATTTACCGAGTATTTTTTACCACTGGCATTACCCTTTCAAAATCCTTATTGAAACCTTTGTCCAAACATTACTACTTTTTTAATTTTTATTCGTCACAGAAACTCTTAAAACATTTCATTTACTGTTTGTCGGTTTTTTGCAGTGAGATTTCTTAATTGCTATTGTGCGATATGGACATTTCAAGTAGGTGGCCTGGGTAGTTCAAATATTATCTCATAATGAAGTTGTATTGTTTTTTTTTTTTTTTTTTGTAAGTTAACATAAATATTTATATTATACCATACAACTTCACAAACTCTTATCAACTGGCACAAATGTAAATAAATGGTATGTGTCTCACAACAAGAAGTGACATTTTTTTACAATTGAGTCTCACAAAAAAAAATTAAGAAAAACTGATTTTTCTGGGGGTTTTTTTCCCATATGAATGGTTAATTCATGGGTTAGGGCGGTAACCAAAAAAAAAAAAAAAAAAAACAAGTTGGTGGCCTACATGTAAATTTTTTCTTTAACATTGCAGAAATTAATGTGCTATCATGTTTACATAAAAGTTTAAAAATAAAGCAGCTGAAGGGTAATAAAAAAAAAGATGGGCAAATATGGAAGCAGAAGGCAAGATCATTAATGTCTTAAATGAAAAACCATACTTCAATATATATGAGACAAAAAAAAAAAAAAAAAAAAAAAACAGAAAAGGCAGATATTTGAGGCGCCTCCGTAGCCAGGTGGGCAGGAGCAGCAGTGCATAGCACACACTTGATTAGACTGGGGTTCAAGCCCGTGACCACCAAATATGGAGGATGCGGAAAGGTCGGGGAATGACCACCGCATATCCCCGGAGCAATATGGATGCTCCTAAAAACCAAACAACAGCAGATATTTGATGTTGGGCTTGCTGTTTTTGTTTCAGCTAGTGGAAAAAATGCAAAGTAATATGAAATTAGATGTCAAAGTGACAGTCTCGGTGCATCTGGAATGATTCAAAACAATGAAATAAACTGCTTCAACATCAGTTTTAGTCATTTTCAGTGTCAGGAATATCACTTGACACATGGATATTCCAAGGAGATGGGTTTTAAAAATTTTGTTTATCAAGATTATATGAAAACCCAGACTACCTATCTAATGTCTTGTGGACAGATTGAAGTGCATTTCTGCCTACATAGTAATGTCAATGCCCACAGTTGCATCATTTGGGCAAAGTTGATGTACTAATGTTGAAACTCTTCTCCATGATGAAAAAGGAGTTACTGTATGATGTAATCTTACATTTTTAATTATTGATTGGTCCATTTTTCTTTGGCAGAAAGAGTTGTTAGGATAAACAATACTACAGTAACTAGAAGAAGATTCCAGTATGTCAAACATTTTTCCTGAATTAAGTGAAAGAGGCATCTTGACAAAACCATGTTCCAGCAAGATGGAGTGCCTCGTTTTCAACAAAGTGTAACTAGTCTTTCAAAGCAGCCTTTCTCAACTTGTGAATCACAACCTACCAGGGTGGGCCTTCCTAAGTAACACAGTTGAGTATAATCACTGCCCTGCCCTGCCCATACCAGGTGGAAAAGACTTGAGCTTGAATCACATCAATGATGCAAGTAATTTTTCTGGGCCTTTTTCACAATGTGGTTGAGGGTAGCATGGTTTTTTCTCTCAGAAACTCAGGTTTTTTGTTCAGCAAACAGAAAATCAACTGCAGAACACACGCAACTTACAGACACAATATGATCTAAGTCACTGATGTGCCTAAAACCTTACAACCACCACCGAGGTGGCAAGGCTGATGGAACACGGTAAGCAGGCCTAGGGGTGTCGAAATTCAAAATTTTTTATTATAATAATATTTAATAAAAGTATCTCAAGGGTGCCAAATACATTTCTGCCTAGGGGTGCCAAAAACCCCTAGGCAAAAATGTATTTGGCAAAAGTTTCTACAGCCCACCTGCAGGGTGGGCTGCAGAAACTTGCTAGATAATGATTTTCCTCATTTCAGCTTGTTCTAGGAGAGAAATCTGGGTAGCCAATTGTGTTAACTATTAGAACAGCTCCTTATTAACTTCTTGCATTAAAAAATTATCTGCAGCTTCAAACAAGTGTGAACATGAAAAGTTATTAGCAGGCCAGCTTGTACAACTGAAGGTTTTGCTAGAATGACTGTCCTTTACTAAAAACATGGGATTTCCAATAGACCATTAATTTCAATCGCATTGTGAACAACTCAACAGTCATCCAACCATTTGCAGAGCAATGGCATGCTACCTAATACCTCCAAGTTGAGATGACATTCTTTCATAAGGTAAAAGTGAGGGTGGGTGGAATGTAGCCGGCAGAGCAAAATGGGCCAGAAACAATATGGTTAACGTGTAATGATGCTTCCATTGTTTTTGTTGTTCTGTCTCTGATTCATCTTGAAAATGAACAAAACTATCCTCCATGACACTATAGTTGTTTTGACACTGCTAACTTGTTTGGAGAAGTCTGGATTTCATTCCTTTCTAAATCCTCATTAATTGAGGCTGCAGTTAGCTGATCTCAGGCAGAGGGAGTTGCATTTTCCCAGTGAGTTATTCTGGGCTTTTTAGTCCACAAAACAGGCAAATCAGCCCATGAACACACACTTCTACTGATATAATACACAGTGCTATGGTCTGAGTCAATGATGTCCAGCCCTCTTGGGTAACACAGTTGGCAAGATTGCTGTCCTCGCCACACCGGGTGGAAAAGACCTGAGTTTGAATCCCGTTTGCTTTGAAAGTAAAGTAATGTGTGCAAAGAAAGACTGATAGGTGCAAGGGAGCCAGGTAATGTTTTGAAGGCTCTCAACTTTCTTTTAATTGTAAGTATAGGCTATCTCACTGATATCAAGGGTTAGGTACCAGCAAACTCTTGCAGTCAGCAAAATTGCAAATGGTAAATAATTAAAGCAATGGAAAAAAGGGTAGGGAAGGATTGCATTCCGGGCAAGTTGGAAACACTATTTTCAAACAATAGAAAGAGGAAAAATTAGTAATGTCAATATCCAAAAATAGGCTGTATACTGATGGCATGACATGACATGACATGCTGAGAAAGTGATTAGTTGAGGGAAAAGCTATATGCAGAAGAAGCAGATACAAGGAACATTAATAGAAATCAACTTCAAGATTATGTCAGCAAAATCTGCTTATCTTTCTTTTTTAGTAAATAGTATTAATAGTAGCAAATGATGCAAGAAACCAAACTGATACAGCATCACCCAAAAAGTAATTACCCTCCAGTAGTTTGCCTACTGCTTCCTTGAATTTATTCAAACTGTTCACTTCCACAGCAGATGGTAGGTTGTTCCAGCAATCAACCACCCATTGGCTGAAGGCAAACTTTCACATGTCTATTCTGCAAACATCCTTTCCTCAATTTGAATTTATGTCCCCTCGTGTACATAATCTGAGCAAGAGGAAGAATCCCATCAGCACTGAGTTTGCTGAAGCCATTCAAAGCCTTAAACACCTCAGTCAGATAACCTCGCAGGTGCCTAGTCTCCAGATGCTGTAATTTGCATAACTGAAGCCTTTCTTGGTAAGAGCACTCCCTTTGTTCCCCTACCAGTCATGTTTCCCTTCTCTGTATCCGTTCCAGCAGCTCTACATCCTTCCTAAAATGAAGCTTCCAGACCTATATGCAGTACTCAAGATGTGGCCTTATAAAGCAGGATGATAACCTCCTTATCTCTGCTAACAAAATTCTGGTATATCATATGACAAAAACCCATGAGCTGTCCTGGCAGCTTGTCTGCACTGCTCAGAGAACTTCATAGACTGCACAATTACACCCAGCTCCTTTTCATTTTCCACTATCCTGAGTGTAGTACCACACAGTTGATATGTTACTCTGGGATTACTGCTACTCGTATTCAGTACCTTGTATTTGTTAATGTTAAATTTCAATTGCCATTTCTCAGCCCATCTACCTAATTTTTCTAGACCTAGCTGCAACATACATTCATTACTGTCAATAACCACGCTGCCAACCTTTTTATCATCTGCAAACTTAGACATTCGGCCAGATATACCCTCATCGATATCATTAATAAATAGAGAAAACAACAATGGATCCAGCACCAAACCTTGTGTCCACTGATAACTATCTCTCTCTCTCTTCTCCGACTCAACCATCCCTTTATCCTTAGCAGTAACCTTCCCTTAATGCCACATTTCCAATTTGTACAACAGCCTTTTATGTGCAACAGTATCAAAAGCTTCTTGAAATCCAGATATATGATATTAAAATTATTTTTTGCATCCAGTTCCTTTGTCACTGCATCCAATCAACACAAGATGTGACTGAAGTATAACTGCCTTCCTGTTTAGATGGTTCTGCATTACTTCTTTAACTAGTGACGTCATTATTTTCCCTTGAACAGAAGTTGAGGTATGTAATTACTCATGTTTACCTCTGATCCCCCTTTGATGGGGGATCAACATAGATGCAAAATACCAGTTCAGCCTTTCAGCAACCTGAGCATGACCATCAACAGTTGTGTTTAACTTCAATTTCTCTTCTACTTTCCTCTCAGTTATAACAAATTCTTTCGGCTCCCTGTTGGAGTTTGATAAACTTCTGGCACCCCTCCCTAAAGAATTCCTCACATGTGAACATATATGAAAATACCAGTTCAGCCTGTCAGCAACCTGAGCATGACCATCAACAGTTAAACCATTGACATTAAGTGAACCAATGTAATTTAGCCCCTTTCTTCTAGTGTTTACATAAGTAATGATGTCTTTGTTACTTTTCTTGGCATTCTTTGCCAGAGACCTCGTAATGTGTCTTGGCTTACCCAACCTAAACTAGACTTAAATGGATGTCAGATGAACTATTGAGACACGTGTTAGAGAACAAAAGTGCATTGGATGCATATAAATTATTGGTTGATACAGAAAACAGAGGTAGATACAAATTAGTCGGTAATCGAGTCACAAAGAAGGTTAGGTAAGCTAAGGCATATTATGAGAAGTCTGGCAACAAATGCAAAGAAAAACAGCAAAGACTTCTATGCTTATATTAGCAGTAGAAGGAAGAGGTTGAATCACATTGGGCCATTTCATGTCTATGGGTTAACTGTTGATGACCCTGCTCAGGTTGCGGAAATATTAAATAGATATTTTGCATCTATGTTCACACATGAGGAATCCCTTAGGGAAGAGGATGGCAGATATTTATCAAATTCTAACAAGGAGCTAAATGACTTTGTGATAACTGAAAGGAAGTGGAGGTGAAATTGTTGAGGATAGACATAAAAAACGCACCTGGGTGGATGGAATCTATCCAATTATATTAAGGGAGGTAGCAAAGGAGGCAAGCTATATACGCTTGCCTTCTTGCATCATTTGTCATTACTACTACTACTTCCATTATGACTTTATTGCAGGGCAGACTAATTCTACCATAGATATTATCAAGGAATATCAGATAATGTTGTTGAACATTTTTTGACTCTTATTCCCATTGCAAGTCACACTGGAGAAGCCCTTCCCAACAATGTCTTAAAATTTTTTGTTCAAATTGGAATTGATGTAGCTAATCTAAGAGGACAGTCTTATGACAACTAGGGCTTACAATACCGGTCAAAATATTAATACCGGTATTTCGGTATTTTCAATTTATGAAACTGGGATAACAAACGGGATTCCAAAAACAAACGTTTTTCCTCAATAAATTTTGATGACAATTAGGTGCAATAAAGTAAGGAAAAAAACAAGTACAGTACTGTAATTACTTGAATTCATGTTTTAAATAAACTTTTATTGCAATAATAAATATTCTGAAGAAAATAATTAAAATACAATTATTCTAAAAACAAAAAAATACATATGTTACTGCAAAGTTTAGTTATGTTTAAGCATCCACATTACCTGTCCGAATAAAGTGAGCTGTTAAGAAACATGAGCAATCAACAGATGATTGTTTAAAATGGATCTAATTTTGGTACATATTTGAGTAGCGGCAGAAAACGCCCTTTCGGATTCTGTTCTGGTACTATTGTACTGAGATAATCGTAGACAATTTCAGTCCATATTTTCTAGGCTTTGAACTTTTTAGCAAAAAGAGTTAAAAGTATTTCATTAATTTCCGACTCAAGTTCATCTTTTAAAATCTCATTAGAGTCGGGCAATTTCTTATTTTGGAAAGAATTTGCGGAACACTGATGTTCTGTTTTGTTCTGTTCCATGTTGGTCTTCCATGGTTGAATTATGTTCATCATTTTCTGAAGGAGAAAGACATTTTATTCAGCGAAGTATAATTTTCACTGTAGTATCTTTACTGAGTCTGGGAGAGAGCAAATAGTTAAGGAATTCTTCACATATATAAATGCAAAGAAGAGAAGGACAAATCAGATCTGACGCATATGTTTATCGCATAGGATAGTATCAGATACCCCAAATGATGTTGCAGATGAACTCGCGAAGTATAATTTTCAGTTACTTTGCATCGATATTTACAGAAGAAAAACCCTTCACGTCAATGAGAAATTACGGGAGTGAAGTTGAAAAAAATATATAATTAATGATGTTGAAATTTCATACGTTGATTTATGAGAAAACTTTTGCACCCACAGGCGAGTAAGGCTCCTGTGGTTGATGGCATATACCCTATAAGGCATATACCCTATAGGAGGCGGCAAGTGAGTGCATTGAACCATTAAAGCTAGTTATGAGAGCATCACTAGATTCGAGAGAGATTTCGTTGGATTGGAGTAAATTGGAACATAAAGGCGGTTCTAGGAATTCGAAAATTGTAGATCTCTTAAAAGGAATGTAACGGGAAATTACCGACCTGCCAGTCTAACTTCAGTAGTAGAGAAAATCATGGAGGCAATGTTCAAGGGGGAAATTCAGGATCACTTAGATGGAAATGGAATTCTGTAGGATACACAGCATGGTTTTGTAAAGGGAAAACCATGTTTAATTAATCTGGTTAGCTTTTTTGACAGAGTCACTCAAGAGCTGGACTTTGGGAATAATTTCGACATTGTTTATTTGGATTTCAGCGCAAAACATTGGACTCGGTCCCACATGAATGGTTATTTTATAAGTTGGAGCAGGCTGGAATCATAGGGAAAATCCTTAGATGGATAGCATGATGGCTTGGGGCACCAGGCAGAGGGTTGTGATAAATGGTTATTCCTCAGATTGGGTTAATGTAAAAAGTGGGGGTCCCCCAAGGATCAGTATTGCGACCACTCTTGTTTTTGGTTATCTTAAATGACATATATGAAGGGATGGAGGGCGTGAGGTCTAAATTTGCAGTTGGTGTAAAGATCAGTAGAGTAGTTAATGATCGCCACCAAGCAGAGCGACCTAGATTCTTTAGAGTGAGCTAGATAGACTTCCTGGATGATCAGAAAAGTGGCAGCTATGCTTTAATTCAGCAAAATGAAAGTTCTTACACCTTGGAAACAGCAACCCCAAAATAATATACACTTGGTGGAGTTGAACTAAAGTCAGTAGTGGAGGAACGGGACTTCGGAGTTACGATACGGTCAAACATGAAGGTGTCCGAGAATTGTGGACAGGTTGCAATGTTGTATGGTGTCCTATCGATGATTTCTCGAACATTTGCTAGTAGAGATAGTTAGTTATTTGGTTTTCAGGAGCATTAGCAACTAAGGCCATATTGCTCCGGGATATGCGGTGGTCATTTCCTGGCCTTTCCGCATCCTCCATACTTGGTGGTGACGGGCTCGAACCCCGGTCTAATCAAGAAGCGTGTGCTACGCACTGCTGCTCCTTCCCACCTGGCTACGGAGGCGCCGCTAGTAGAGATAACGACGTCATAATCCCATTATAAGGTGAGGGTTCCTTCTCCAGAAACTGATTTTTTTTTCGTCCAGCAAACTGACCGAAAAATACACACAATTATAGACAATACAGACTCTTAGTTGCATTGGCACTTTACACATACCTAACTGCCTAATAAGTGTTACAAAGTGTATTCACATCTCTGCCAAGAAGAATATTTATTTAACATAAATGCAACCATAATGACAGAGAGAAAATGCTGATTCATTATTTTGTACTACAGACATGGTGACAGATTATTATTTTTTTTTTTTAATTATTTTATATATTTTTATTTTTTATATTTATTATTTTGTATTATTTTATATATTTTTTATCTGCTGTATGTTTTGAGGGTCATCTACCCTAAAATAATCCATGTTCATATTTCTCTTCGCTTGTTATTGTTACAGGTCACTAAAACATTATGTCATGTTGCTCTTGTGGCTCGATTAGTGGAAATAGTTTTCTTTATTATTATATTCAATGAGGGGGATGCCAGAAGTTTATCAAACTCTAACAGGAAGCCGCGTGATTTTGTAATAATTGAGAGCAAAATGGAGGAGAAATTGTTGAAGTTAAACAGAAGGAAGGCACCTGGGGTAGATGGGATCAATCCAGTTATATTAAAGGAGGCAGCAAAGGAAGTAAGCAAACCCTTAGCCATAATTATGAAACCTTCCTTGGACTCAGAGGAGATCCCCATGGACTGGAGATGTGCAAATGTGTCCCCAATTCACAAAGAGTGACACGGGTGATTACAGACCTATTAGTCTAACTTCTGTTCCAGAGGAAATAAGAGTCACTGGTTAAAGAAGCAATGCAGGATCATCTAGACAAGACTGCAGTTATAGTTCGGACACAGCATGGGTTTGTTACGGGGAAGTCTTGTCTGACAAATTTGATTGGATAATATGAGGTGGTCACAAAGGAATTGGAATCAAAGAATATTTTTGATATCATATACTTGAATTTTAGGAAAGCTTTTGATACTGTGGCACATGGAAGACTACTGTACAAATTTGAGTGGTATGGCATTCAGGGCAAGTTGCTACAATGGATAAAAGGATGGTTGAGTGGGAAAAGACAGAGAGTGGTTATCAATGGACACTACTCTTCATGGACTAATGTTATTATTGGGGTCCCCAGGATTTGGTTTTGGGCCCATTGTTGTTTTCGGTATTTATCAATGATATTGATGAAGGTATATCACAGTTAATGTCAAGTTTGCAGACGATATGAAGGTTGGCAGGGTTGTTAATGACAGTAATGATAGTACGTTACTGTAACAGGATCTGGAAAAGTTGAGCAGATGGGCTGAGAGGTGGCAACTGAAGCTTAACATTGACAAATGTAAAGTACTGCATATGGGTAGCAGTAACCCCAGAGTAACGTATCAACTGGGTTGTACTACACTGAGGGTAGTGAAGAATGAAAGTGACCTGGGAATAATTGTGCAGTCAGATATGAAGTTTCCTGAGCAGTGCAAAAAAGGCTGCAAGGGTAGCTTGCGAGGTCTTGTCATTGATAAAGAGGAATTTTGCTAGTAGGGATAAGGAGGTGATTATCCCCTTGTATAAGGCAATGGTCAGGCCACACCTTGAGTACTGTATACAGGTCTGGAGGCCTCATTTTAGGAAAGATGTAGAGCTACTGGAACGAGTACAGAGAAGGACAACGAGCTTGGTGAAAGGCTTAAATTTTGCAAATTGTAGCTTCTGGAGACTAGGCACCTGCGAGGTGATCTAATTGAGGTGTATCAGGCCTTGAATGGATTGAGCAAGCTCAATGCTAATGAGATTCTTTCTCTTGCTCAGATTACTCACCTGAGGGGGCATAAATTCAAATTGAGGAAAGACAATTATAGAATAGATGTGTGGAAATTCGCCTTTAGCCAGTGGGTTAGATAGTTTGAACAAATTTTCATCTGTTGTTGTGGAGGTCAGCAACTTAAATAAGTTTAAGGCAGATCTAGACAAACATTTGGAGTGAATGGATGGCTGGGAAGGGTTTTTTTTTTTTTTTTGGCTAATGCTATATAAGCTTGCTTTCTTGCATCATATGCCATGCTAATGCTAATATTATCCCGGTTATTTTTATTAAGAAACGATATTTATCATGTAAAACAGTAACTTCAAAATTCGATTTGCTTTGCCTCAACTTTTTTTTGGAAATAATCAGTGGCATGTTATACCTTCATGGGGCCCCATCTAAAGAAAAAACTAATAAAGAACATTTTCAGTTTCATTTTATTGTGACAACAAAAATGGTCTTAATAGGTAAAACCATTTTTGAAAAAAAAAAAAAAAGGTAATTTTCAAATTAATCTTCAAATAAAGTTCATTGACCTTGGCAGATAGAAAATTAAGTTTCTGATAAAAATCACTTAAAAATCAGCAATGAGGTTTTGAAACAGTGATTTTGAGGGCTCACTGATTAGGGGGCCCCTAGACAGATGTCTTTTTTGCCTATAATATAACGCGCCACTGTAAATAATGGCCAAAAAATGCATTCTTAAGTTTGAGGTTACTGTTATACTGGGGGGGGGGTTATATACTTCTTACTATTTATTATTATTATTTTCGTTCGGACTTCTCTGGACAACACATCTGTATGGCGGGACGTTTTCCTTCCTTAATCATTTGTTCAATGATAACCCCAGTATACTCATGTGATTGTCTAGTGGTTTTTCATATTAGGACAATGGTCTCGGCCCTCGGTAACCCTATTCAACGGCAGGGAATAGGAAAACTGCAGCTTTGACCAGGGCGTTGTGTCAATACCCAAACTCTTTCCAATTCTAGGCAGAAATTCGAGTACCCGCAATAAAAGTTCTATATATAATTCTTTACTTACTCATTCGTGTGAATGGAGAATAGGCTTGAGGCATATGTTTAAAACAAAACATAGTTTAATGCAATCTATTACAGAAATGGTACATATTTAATAACTACCGCCCTAGTGGCAGTGACAAGCAAATCCTAAATCATTTGGTTACAATAATATAAATTGATTTTATGGAAGTATTTAAGAGTTCTTAGCACTATTGATATTTTGGAAATTAATGGGCTCTTCACATAGGTGTTCTTCGTGTGGATACTTCATCTCAGGCAAGAACTGGCATGTGACATAGTTATACAAACGTGATGGGTGTCAATACTAAACTATCGCGCATAAGATGTGTTTTAACTTATTGTGCACTATTTTATCTATCGTTAATTGTGATAGACGACCATCTAAATGATGTGCTATTTAAGATAGCAGCATTAGGATATTCTATACTTAACAATAGCAACATAATAAATCATACTGGTTACATTCAGTGTCAAATAGAAGTAATGGGAGTTATTACTAAAATGTCGCGCTATTTAGGATAGCACCCATAAGATAAGTTTTACCCTGTGATACACCATGCGACCAATAGTAAATTATGATAGACTGAAATACTATGTAGTAAGCTATTTAAGATAGAAGCAATTAAGGTATTCTACGATTTATCAATGCTAACATAATTAATTATATTACTGAGGAGTAAGGTTTATGTATAGCTGTTGGGATAACTTACCTAAATAAGGATGACTCATTCTACGGGGGGCGGAACTCGGCGAGGGGATTCCGTGCTTTCGCAGCCTTCCTTCGGGTTCTGCTATCTTCGCTCGCTCATTCTGTATCTTCTTGCGCTGTTCTTCAAGCTTCTCTCTGTACAGTCATTCTGTAACGTAATTCCCGTTTCCAAAAACTACTGTATTTTTTCACTCTCTCTCATACAGACTAACTAACCGACTGCTTCTACCAAAAGCCACCACAAAACAACCCCCTTTCGCTCATCGTCCACCAGGGTATATGCTCCTTATCGCATGAACTTTCGCCTCACACCGAGCTTGAACTAGGGTGGGACACTTTTCTCACGTGGTCAACATCAGACACACTGACCAGTATTTGTCAGGGAGAGCGAAGCTCGTATTTTCGTGGACTTGTGAACTTACTTCTACGTAGCGACTGTTATCTTCAGTTAGGAAAATAATGGCAAAGGGAATTTATAACTGAGAAAGCAACTAAGTCGAATTTTACCATTCTATATTTGACAAGAAACTGATAGCGGTTACTCATGTACGATTGGCATTTATATTT
Source organism: Mastigoproctus giganteus (assembly GCF_048544385.1). NCBI lineage: Eukaryota > Metazoa > Arthropoda > Arachnida > Uropygi > Thelyphonidae > Mastigoproctus > Mastigoproctus giganteus. The sequence goes on from NC_143575.1 coordinate 51,422,203, forward strand.
TCTGCTGAAACGGTCAAAACAACTCTTTAGCAAGAAGGGGCACAGCAAAGGGGGGGGGGAGGGAAATGCATGGGAAATATCTGTAAATTAATATGAAAAATGTGGGCATTTTACACTCCTCGCCACTACCGCTGAGGATTTCAGTCGGGGTACACAACTAAGACTGAAATTCTCGACGTCCCTACTGGGGCTTTGACTTTTTGACGGGGGGGGGGCAACATAAACAATGCTCCTCTTACAGTGTAAAAGAAACTTAATTACTAACATATTATATGGATATAATCAAATAAAATACAAGACAAACAAAACAGCGTATAGCACTTAGTTCACTGTGTGGACTTAATGTATTCACACTTCTCAATGCTGTTCGCTCTCCACATGGAGGCCATTGTCTGCACCCATCTGTTGAGAAATTGTTTTTTTTTTTTTTTTTTATTTTTTTCTCACCACTAAAGTCCGTGCTTCAGTTAACAGTTTCCCTGGTTTAAATAAGTGAGCATTTTGAAGCACAACAGAAAACAGATCTGGACTTCCAGGCTGAGGTTGTCAGGCAGTAAAAGAAAAGTTCTTCTGTAGTCCATGATTCGGTGAGGTTATTCTTCAGCAGGCTGGAGACACACAAAAGGAGCTTATCCCTCCAAGGAATGTTCTGGGCACTGCTTTTGTTCATAGTCCTTACTTGGCTCACAGGCACGACATAAAACATAAACAATCACACAATTAGTAACTGTCCTTAGGTCATGGACACAAAGCATCTGAAGTTAATTAAGCAAGTACATTATAATTGTATACATGTAACTAAACATCACAATAACATAGACATGAACTAATAACTAAAATGGAACACTGCAACATACATAAAAGAAATATCATATATGTAAAGCTGATAAAAATATTAAAGTTAGGTCTATAAAATATATATATGTATATATATAATTTTTCTTTTGAATATTGTAGACCTTAGCAATCTCCTTACACAGAAATGAATGGAATTACAATCTCTTCTGTCTCCACGTTTGGCCTTGTCTTTCTTGGCTGTTAACACATGGCCTTGTGGTAAACCACTTTCACTATTCAGTTCTCAGGAAGAGCTTTTCTTGCCTTCACTAGACCGATGAATTCCAGCCACTGGGTGCAAAGGTTCACTGTGCGAACTGCACAGTGGTCCGCCGGGTGGTTCCAGGGACAATGAAAGGGATTGTTTCTTGCATCAGGCAAGAATTCTGGATCGGGACAGGAGAAGACTTTAGCATCCACCACAGTCCGGAAGGGAAGGGCCTCTTCCAGGCTTTGTGCCTTTCTTCCTCCCAAAGTTATGATCGTTTGGTATGGCTTCGTAAGGATGCTTAACCATGATCCGAAATGCCGAGATGCAAACGCTCCTGCCTTTGGGGTTGATGCAATATACTGATGGTCCCAACTTACTAGGGCAATCTCCTCTACTTTGAGTGCACTTTCTTGGTTACTGGCAAATAGAAAATCAATGACGATCCACTTCGAGAAAGGAGGAAGTGATCCAAGGGGGTGTGTCGTTGGTGACCGGGGAAGGGCAGGTGTGCACCAGGTTGGGCGGACAAAGCGATCCACCATCCCAAGTCTATGTTTTGAAACCTGCACCTCACCTTTCCAATTTAGGAAACTTCTCGTGCCATGGTTCTCATAGTGGCAGGGAAAACGCATTTCCAGGGCTGCCTTAAGTTTCCTCCTCATGGGTTGAGACCGCCTTACTTCCTTTTGTTTCCGCTCTTGCTGGGAAAGCTGCTGCGGGGTTAGAATCAGCTCAGCTCCAGAAGACTCCTGACAAGGACTTATGGATTGATTAGGCGCTGGGATCTCCCTTTCTGTGGTGGTCACCCTCTGTATCCAACGTAAAGGTGCTAGGAGGAAGGTCAGCATTCTAGCGATGAGGCATCGTACAGACCTGTGAAACTCCACCATCGCGACTAAACAAGGACGGATAAACACGACTAGTTAGTGAAGAAAATACTTCTGTTTATGCATTCCATCCATCCTCTCTTCCATACTAAAGATTTGCCCCACTTACACATCTTTTCCTCCTTATACTTTCGAATCCCGGGTGAGGGAGTATTTGGTACCATACATACTCCACATTTACCTTTCATTCATTCTTCCTGCTCTCACTCACAACCTCAAATGTCACTTTCTTGGTTTCCTTGCATACCTCTCCGAAGACGAATTACTCAATTCATTTGCAAAATCAAACATGCCATGCATGGCAAAAAAAATAATATCCCCATCAGAAAACAAAAACTTTAGAAATCATTCTCTTATTTTAAAATAGCCCTTGATTCTCCTAATTAGCACAAAGTTTTGTTTATCAGCAGTCTGGATTTTTGAAGGCACAAACATGAGTACACTACTTCAGCAATCTTGTTTCTGTTTTTTTTTTTTTTTTTTTTTATATAGTCAATATTACCTATATGTTTTGTTCTATATTGATCTTCTTACATTAATGCACTATCACTTACTCCCTACTGTCATACATGATGAAGTTCTCATTAGTAGGTAAACTTTATTCAAAAAGAAATTATTGACGGAATTAGAATTCTGATTAATATTGTTTTGAGGATTTCTTTCCACAGTAAAGTTTTTTTTTTTTTTTTTTTTAATATATATTATTTATATATATGTAGTACAAAAAGATGGATCCCAAGTCTAGATCTTGAAGTTCAGAAGTTACCTCCTATTCACTTAAATTTTTTTTTTCTCTGGAAAGTGATAAAAACAACTAGTGACTGGGAGGAACCAGCCGTCCCCAGGCCAATTGCCCTATCCTCTCTCCAAAAGAAACCAAATATTATCTCCCTCTTGTTCTCCTTTTTTTTTTTTTTTTTTTTTTTAGGATCCTCTCTCTTGACTTTTGGATTTCGATGTGCAATGAGAGAGAGGGAAAACAAAAAGTGACTAGGGGATTTCCGGACATTCCCTCAGCCACCTGTATCCTTCCTCTCTCCATTTTTATACCGCATAATTTCATAAAGTCTAGATATATTTGGCGGAGAAAGGTGTTTGCTTTAATAGTATTAGCTCAATGGTCATATTTGAATAGAATACGGATACAAGAACTCTGGTTTTTTTTCAAGGTTCATTGGAGTGATTCGTGCTTCTGCATGAGATTTATAAAGATAAATTAATTCTATTTTCCTACTTGTGCCATGTCATTCAATTTGCCATCCATTTATCTGGCTGCTGATAAAACACACTGCCAGAATCCAACAAAACTGATCAATTTCTTCACCTCTGTGGTCAGTTATGTACTTTGATCCTTTTCTTATCATAACTTCGCTTATCCCCTCTCTCTTTCTCTTGAAATAACACAAGTGTTTTTTTTTTCACATTAGTACAGGAAGATGATCTACTTATCTAAAATCTTGATCTCCTGATGTCATAAATTTTTTTTTGTACTGGTAAAGTGATATGTAAATTAAAAAGAAACCTTTTCTCAATGGTCCTACCACAGTTTAAGCAGAAATGCAAATTAAATTCCCAATCATTCCTCATACTCTCCTCAAAAAAAAAGACTTGTGCTTGCTCTTCACATCTGCTCCTATAGTTCTCAGTATTCTCTGTCCCTTTCATCTCATGCATTATTATGCAGGGGATGTGTATACAGGTGTATATCCCTTCCTCCTTCCCCGATTTAGCTATTAGATACAGATTCGGAATCGAACCTTTTGTACATTGAATGCCTTACAAGAATGCTAAAAAGATTATTTTTTTTTTTTTTTCTCTCCTTTTTTTTTCATATCTTCTCTCTTCTGTGTTTCCACCTGTGCCATTTATACTTCTCAATCCTTTTTCCCGCTTCTACTTTCTGTCACCAATCTTATTATTATTATTATTTTTTAAATTTTACTGGTGCTGGTTCTGAAACTGGTCGTTCGGTGTACACAACTGTCTTGCCAAAGCATTCACTTTGCTAGTAACTGTAATTATGGCTTGTTTCTCCTTGAAATCGATACACATCACTATCCTCACTTTAGTCTCTCCAGGCATCTCTCAGAATACCTGCCAGATCAGAACTACTGCCATCGCTTGGTCGAAGGTATCTCTCAGCAAGATGTGGACCCAATATCCACTGAACTGCTCTTTCTATCCTATCTGGTGGCTCGCTTTGGCTTGTGTTTGCTTGAGTGTTGTTACTCTGATCTGGGGTGACACCTCTTTCTGCTTCAGCTACATTGCTGGAAGTATCAACCACTGTATCTGCTCTTTCCACTGAAGCTGTCTCTGGTACTAATTCCTCAGTTTGTGACTGGGACACCACAATTTCCTTTGGTGGGGCATGAGTTACTCGGTCGCGACTACGTAAATTATATCCGTGGGTCTGAGTAGGTACTTGCTCAGCTCCCTCAGGTCTCACTGAATGCTCTGTCCTTGGTTGGCTCTCCTGATTTCTTTGTGGGAGGGATGACAACGGGATTGATATGGGTAAGCTGGTCGGCCTGGACATAGTTGGACGGGGAATTATAGGTGGGATAAGATCACAATCCTCCACTAAAGGTTCATCAAAGATCCATGTCTCTTTGGGCACTGATGTAGTGCTTGTTTGGTCTGGTGAATTGCTATCCTCTGATTCCCCTGACTCCTCTACTCTCAGTTCGGGAAACACTTTCCTGTCAATAACCTTTGTCAATCTGTCCACGTGCACAATTTGTTTATCTTTTGGGTTATACAGGTGCTGTATTTCATAATTCACTAATGATGGCTGACTGATCACACGGTAGGGACCTGTGCTCAAACGAGCCAATTTCTTTGTAGTGCCCGGTTTTATCTTAGGGGTAAAAAGATAAACAAGGCTTCCTACACGGATGTTTTTGTCTACTGCAACGGATGCTCTACGATCCTCTTGCCTCTGCACTGCCTCTTCCAAGTGTTGGGAGACGATTTCATAGGATCTGCGAAGGCGTGCACACAATAGTTCTGCATAGTTTTCCAAAGACGCATATGAATGTCTCTCTTTGGAATGCCATAAGTCAGATGGCAACACCAAATCTCTGCCATACATTAAAAAGTTTGGCGATTCCTGTGTGGAACTATGAGTTGCCGCGTGGTATGCAGCGATTGCTAGTGGGGCCATGACATCCCAGTCCGTTTGAGACTCGTTCACTACATGAGACAGGATGTTTGCCAAGGTGCGGTTTAGACGTTCGACCTTTGCATTGGCTTGGGGGTGGAAGGAACTCGTATGAAGCTGATGAATATCTAGCTTTTTACACACCTGTCGTAACAGTGATGACATGAAGTTAGTGCCCTGATCTGTTAGGATGTATTTAGGAATCCCATGTCTCGAGATCACATTGTTTATGAAAGCTGTGGCCACTTCCTCAGCCTTCTGGGTGTAAAGCGGGCTTACTTCTGCGTAACGGGTAAAATTGTCTATTGCCATCAGTAAATATTTGTGCCCTTTCAAAGTCATTGGAAGGGGTCCCAAAATGTCCAAGGACACTCGGACCCAAGGTGAGTTCTCATTAGGAACTCTCATCAGGGCTGCTTTTGCCTTAGGGTTATACCCTCTACGCTCCAAACACGATGGACAAGTCTCCACATAATTCTTGACGTCGCCAAAAAGGCCTAGCCAGAAAAAGTGTTTTCTAACCTTCTCTAACATCTTGTGTAGGGCCAGGTGGCCCCCGCTGAGAAAACCGTCGTGACAGGACTTCAACACCTCTGCTTTCAAGCTGGTTGGAACTACTAACTGTTCACAGGGCTCTGAGCGAGTAGCTCCATGGTCAGGTAAAGTGTAGTGATACAGTATCCTGTCCTCACTCAGATAGAAGGAGTCTGGGATTTTACTTGTTGCCTGGAGTGTTCCTTCTAATTGCTCAATTAACTCCTGCAAATTAGGGTCCTCTCTTTGGAGATTCCTAATCAAAGTTCTGGTTTGTTGTTGCGGCATGATCAGTGACTCTATGGTGGGATTTGCTGCTATAGGAGCAACTAATTCAGCAGTTTTGGATTTCTTAAGCCCCTTTTGTCTTTCCTCTTCCTCTAACACTGGCCTTGAAAGGAAATCGGCATTTGAGTGAAGTCGACCCGGCCTGTATATGATTTTGAAATTGTATTCTTGTAGAAGCATACTCCAGCGAGCTAATCTGGGGGATGGATTCTTTAAGTGAAGAAGATAGTTTAATGGTTGGTGGTCTGTTATTAGTGTGAAACTGGAGGCTATTAAGAATGGTCTGAACTGTGATACCGCAAAGACTATTGCCAAAGCTTCCTTTTCTGTGGTACTATACATAGTCTCTGCTTTCTTTAGTAGTCTGGAGGCGTAAGCGATTGGCTGTCTTTGATTTTCGTCAACTTGTTGCTCTAGCACAGCCGAGATTGCATAATTAGATGCGTCAGAGGACACAAAAAATGGTTTAGAAAAGTCAGGGTAAATCAATAGGGGTGGTGTGGTCAAAGCGACCTTCAGCTTGTCGAATGCCTCTTGGGCGGCACTGTTCCATAAAAAGGGGGTGTTCTTTTTTGTAAGTTGGGTTAGCGGCCTGACTATCTCTGCGTACTCTGGGACAAACTTTCTGTAAAATCCTGTCATCCCAAGAAACGATCGCACTTGCTTCATTGTTCTTGGCTCTCGACACTCTCGAACGGCCTTCACGTTCGCTGGATCGGGACGGACACCGTCCTTATCAATGAGATGACCTAAGTATTTTATTTGCTCTTTTAGGAACTCACACTTCTTTGGTTTCAGCTTCAGATCGTACTTTCTCAGGCGCTGGAAAACTTTCTCAAGCTTCGAAAGGTGTGAGGACCAAGATTTCGACACTATGATTATGTCATCTAAGTAAGCGAAAATGGAATCTCGTAAATTATCCAAGACAAGCCCCATTGCTCTCACAAAACTAGATGGCGCGTTTTTTAACCCAAAAGGCATGCGCCGGTATTGTAGCAGCGATTCCCCTGTAGTAAAAGCTGTCTTGTGGCGGTCCGCGGGGTGCACTTCAATCTGGTGGAATCCGGCTTCGAGGTCCAAAGAGCTGAAGTAGCGCGCGCCTCCCAGAAGTTCAAGTATCTCACTCATGGAAGGGATCGGGTATGCGTCGGAGATCGTCTTGGCGTTAAGTTTCCTAAAATCAATACATAACCTGTATCCCCCACCTCGCTTCTTCACCAGAACAATGGGCGCGGCATACGGAGAACAGCTGGGTTCAATGATGTTTGAATCTAGGAGTTCTTGGACCTGGTTGCGAATCTCATCCTTTAGTAAAAAGGGGGTTCTGTAAGCATTCTGTCTAACAGGTATGTTGTCTGTCAATTTAATTCTGTGTTGGATAACTTTTGAGTTGCCTAGTTGGGCTGGTGATTTGGCAAACACATCCCAGTATTTGCGTAACAGGTCTGATAATTGGTGTCTTTGATCGGCAGTCAGGTGATCAAGCTTAAAGTCCTCTATGGTTACTGGAGAAACTTCCCTTTTGCCTCTTTCCTGGCTCTTAGGGTTAATTGATTGAGGATTCAGGTTCTCCAGACACGCAATACCCATGCCTTTTGGAAGATGCAGCGGTTCCGCTGTTAAATTGGCGACGAGCACAGATATTTTCCCACTTTCGTCTACCTGGTCTACCGAATATTTCACTGCTAAATCATCCCGGCTTAAGTTTGAATTTGGCCCTGCTAATACTAGTTGTTTGGGAGGAGCAGCAAGCTGGTCACAAGATACTGTTACCACCTGTTCTGTGCTTGCTGGGAGCACATGTTTACATGTAAGCTTAGCAACTGTGGGTGTGGAATCCACCAATTGTTGCCGAATATCCTCTTCCCTCAGGCAAATCCCTAATGGAACTGATCGTATGATCCCTTTACCTACGTCTAGGCTGAATGAAAACTTCCTTAATATGTTCAAGCCGAGGATGATATCATATTTGCCACTAAAATTTTTTGAAGTAACCAGAATTTTCTCCCTAAAAGTTGCCTTATCTAATTTAATATTAGCAGTTACTGTAGTGTGTATTGGCACAATATTTCCCGAAACTCCGGTTACAGTTAATTCTGGAGGTCTGAAATCTAATGATGTATCATTTTTAATTTTATTAAATAAATCTGCACTCATTAAAGAAACGCCAGCACCTGTGTCTAAAAGAAATCTAGTTTTAATGTTTTGTACAGAACCCAATACCACAGGTAGTTTAGTATTATCCTCCAGAATGTAAATGCCATGTTGTGTTCTGATGTCCCTGACCTCTGGCTTACCAACTTTACTAAAGTTAGGGGTTGGCAAAAGGGTTTTATTACATCGCGGATCCTTCCTACTAAGTTTAGAACCCCTTTTTAGTCATAAATTTCTATCTCTATCTCGCCTGTAGCTTCCAGTATTTGTATAATTATTTTGTCTGCCCTGAAATGTTTTTGGCCGAATTTGCCCCTGAATATGCTCATTCCTATATGTTCCTCTCCTTATCCTAGAATAAGAGTCTATATTACTCCTATTATGATCATCATAATACATTCTATTGGCGACTTGATCCCGATTTTCATTAAAATTACAATATTGATTATTAGCATAGGACGTCCTAACTTTTGGAGATGCAGTGTACATGTCCGTTTCGTAATTCGTGCACGGGCGGCTGCAGAAAAGTTGAGTGGGTTGATGGAAGCTCGGACGGCCGTCAAAAATGCGTCTTTCCCTTCGTTCGCGATTGTTTACCATATTTCTGGCTGCCTGCTGCCGGCCGTAGTATGGCAAGATTATGCGTCTTTCCGGGCGGTCAACGACCTCTGGTCTGAAGGTCACGTTAGCGTCGGTTAGCGGATCTACTGCGCTGTCCGAGTGGAGGTAGGTAGCGCCTAATGCTGCCTGACCGTGGGGAGGGGAAAATTTGCCCACCTTCATAGTTTGCATCTGCTGACTCAGGGCGGCTATCTGTGTCTCTAAATTGTTGATTGTTGCGTGATTTACTGATAATGAACTTAACGATTGTTGTAAGTCGCGTATTTGATCTTGAATGGGTTCAAGAATGTGTTTGGGATTATTTTTCTGTCGCTCCCGTTCACTCTCGGCCCTTACAGGACTATTAATAACATGTACAGGGACAGTTTTTGTGTGAGTAAGTTGGTCATTAATTTCCTCTCTTTTCGAAATCTCAATTGCCTGTGAAAAAGTTAAAGGATTGTGTGTAAGCACCATTTTTCTAATTTTTCCCGATATGCCCCTAAGGAATTGGGCCAGCATTGCCTGGTCTAAAATGTTTAATACTTCAGGTGTCTCTCCCTGAATTTTGAAAGCTGCCCTTGCCAAATTCCTCACGCGCGTGCTATAACTCGCAATGGTTTCCGAAGGTTCTTGCACAGCACTGGCGAACTGCTGAAGGGAAGTGATAATTGGTTCCGTTTTTTCGAACTGAGCTAAAAAAGCATTCTTAAATATGTTGTAATTCTTTTCCCCGCGTAATTCAAAGGATTGGGCTAAAAAGTCGGCTGCCGAAGCGCGAAGTTTAGATTTCGAGACTGCCAAAAGTTCTCTGTGTCCCCAGAGTGCTAATTCTCCAACACTCTCCAAAGTTTCGAAAAACAATTGGACTGAAGGGCCTTCATCATTTTTGCCAAAGAATAATGGCACAAGACTTAAAAATCCTGCGATATTCGCTGAATGCGGTCTGTCTGGTTCTGGGGTGGGTGGTGGCTGTTGTGTTTGAGGTAGGGGGGATGATATTCCTGTTGTTTGAGGAATTTGATCCTCCATTTTTTTTTTTTTAAATTTACTAGGAATTGGGAAATTTAATTGCTAATTTTGGGCCCCTGTCTTCCAAAATAATGTGACTTACCTGTTGCTGAAACAAAATTATGATGTTAGTAATCACTTATTTAAAACAAGAGTGTGTTATAGCATGTAGTCATTTGTTTATTAAATCTAATTATAAAAATAGCAATAATTTATTAATTAGTGTAGATGTCCTGTGTTGTTGCAAAGGAGTAATGCCTCCTACCTATTCTCTTAATGCACGAAATCAACAATCTTACTACTTATCAGTAATCCCTTTAGATTCTTTCTCTTTGCGACTTCTTCTTCTGTGTAGACAGTTTTTCATCCCGCAAAATATTTAATCCTGGACACAATTGTCACCAGTGTTATACTGGGGTGTTTTTATTTATTATACTTCTTGCTTGCTTATTAATTACTTACTTTCGTTCGGACTTCTCTGGACAACACATCTGTATGGCGGGACGTTTTCCTTCCTTAATCATTTGTTCAATGATAACCCCAGTATACTCATGTGATTGTCTAGTGGTTTTTCATATTAGGACAATGGTCTCGGCCCTCGGTAACCCTATTCAACGGCAGGGAATAAGAAAACTGCAGCTTTGACCAGGGCATTGTGTCAATACCCAAACTCTTTCCAATTCTAGGCAGAAATTCGAGTACCCGCAATAAAAGTTCTATATATAATTCTTTACTTACTCATTCGTGTGAATGGAGAATAGGCTTGAGGCATATGTTTAAAACAAAACATAGTTTAATGCAATCTATTACAGAAATGGTACATATTTAATAACTACCGCCCTAGTGGCAGTGACAAGCAAATCCTAAATCATTTGGTTACAATAATATAAATTGATTTTATGGAAGTATTTAAGAGTTCTTAGCACTATTGATATTTTGGAAATTAATGGGCTCTTCACATAGGTGTTCTTCGTGTGGATACTTCATCTCAGGCAAGAACTGGCATGTGACATAGTTATACAAACGTGATGGGTGTCAATACTAAACTATCGCGCATAAGATGTGTTTTAACTTATTGTGCACTATTTTATCTATCGTTAATTGTGATAGACGACCATCTAAATGATGTGCTATTTAAGATAGCAGCATTAGGATATTCTATACTTAACAATAGCAACATAATAAATCATACTGGTTACATTCAGTGTCAAATAGAAGTAATGGGAGTTATTACTAAAATGTCGCGCTATTTAGGATAGCACCCATAAGATAAGTTTTACCCTGTGATACACCATGCTACCAATAGTAAATTATGATAGACTGAAATACTATGTAGTAAGCTATTTAAGATAGAAGCAATTAAGGTATTCTACGATTTATCAATGCTAACATAATTAATTATATTACTGAGGAGTAAGGTTTATGTATAGCTGTTGGGATAACTTACCTAAATAAGGATGACTCATTCTACGGGGGGCGGAACTCGGCGAGGGGATTCCGTGCTTTCGCAGCCTTCCTTCGGGTTCTGCTATCTTCGCTCGCTCATTCTGTATCTTCTTGCGCTGTTCTTCAAGCTTCTCTCTGTACAGTCATTCTGTAACGTAATTCCCGTTTCCAAAAACTACTGTATTTTTTCACTCTCTCTCATACAGACTAACTAACCGACTGCTTCTACCAAAAGCCACCACAAAACAACCCCCTTTCGCTCATCGTCCACCAGGGTATATGCTCCTTATCGCATGAACTTTCGCCTCACACCGAGCTTGAACTAGGGTGGGACACTTTTCTCACGTGGTCAACATCAGACACACTGACCAGTATTTGTCAGGGAGAGCGAAGCTCGTATTTTCGTGGACTTGTGAACTTACTTCTACGTAGCGACTGTTATCTTCAGTTAGGAAAATAATGGCAAAGGGAATTTATAACTGAGAAAGCAACTAAGTCGAATTTTACCATTCTATATTTGACAAGAAACTGATAGCGGTTACTCATGTACGATTGGCATTTATATTTTCTGCTGAAACGGTCAAAACAACTCTTTAGCAAGAAGGGGCACAGCAAAGGGGGGGGGGGAGGGAAATGCATGGGAAATATCTGTAAATTAATATGAAAAATGTGGGCATTTTACACTACAGCGAATCTTTCTAAGGAAATAAAAGCTGGAAAAGTTATATTTCTTTGGTAAATATGTTATTTATGCTGGTTCCAGAAAATGGAAATCAAAATAAATATTTTGTAATTTCATATCATTTCGCAACAGTTGCGAAACTACGTTACCGCCAAGTCCATCTCCGGGGGGTAGTCTCCACGGTTTACTTAGTATTATTGTTAAAGATCAGAGGGGGACCGTTCGGCAGTCCGGTAGAATAGGGGTGGGATCAGAATTTACAGTCTCGCTTCTGGTTCACAGCAAGAAAGGCTCACTTTAACTAGTACAAGTTTCCTTCGATTATAGAAACATCACATCTGTGCATAAAAACGTTGGGACAACGCAGAACATATTCTACAGATGGCTCTGAATGTTCACGCTGAGAAATAAAAGGAAAAATCTAACGTTTAACACTTGTGATACGGTAAGCAGTTCGAGTTTCGTAAGTTCCCAGTAGAATATGAGCAGGGTTGGTTGGGACCGCTTTAATTAATAAATGTAATGTCCAAATAGGATCTTAAAAATATGTGTTCATCTGTGCATGAAATGTGCCATTTCGTATTACGTTACTTTTAAGTGTGTTTTGCAATACACTAAAAACAGATTTCTGGAACCTTCAAATTTGCTGTCAAATAAATACATGTATGTCATATACAGTATACATACACAGGGGATGAGCAAAATAATGAAAACACCTGATATGAAAGTAGTAGTCATTGTAATGGCTGTATAACGCGTTTATGAACATGGAGTGATGTTTTTTTTTTTTTTTTTTTTGTTTCTGTCTTTCTTGTAAGTAGTACTGCGAAAGAAAGACAACAAAAAGCTAATGCTTATTTAGAGATGATACAAAGATATATGAAGAAAACAAACGTCTTAATTCCAAAGAGGTCAAATTGTTGGCGCATGTTTAAAAGGGGCTTCGATGACTAAAACTGCTAATTTGTTTAATGTATCCAGAGCAACTGTATTGAAAGTGATGTCTGCATTCATCAAGTATGGAAAAACAAGATCTGATAGGACGAATTGTGGCAGAAAATCGAAGCTGACTGAAATGGACTACTGGACACTGAAAATGATTGCAATCCGAAAACATAAAAATACTGCCTCAAAAACAACTACAAAACTTAATGCGAGTTTCAGCAATCCAATTTCGGTGAGAACTGAAATTTATGGCAGAGCAGCTATTGCAAAGTCTCGTAACTGATGGTAATGCTAGAAAGAGGATGCAACGGTGTAAAGAGCACAAAAATTGGAAATATGTCATATTTTCCAAAGAAGAATCATCACACTTTTTCCAACATCCAAGAGAGTTCACGTTTAGCGAATGCCAAAGGAAGCGCATAATTCTGATTGTGTTGTGCCAACCGTTAAACACGAAGGATCTTGGTACTTTAGGTGCGATCATCATCACCCTGGAGAGAATTACTGCCACTGATTACCCTGATATTCTGAGTGATCAGGTTTATCCCATGGTGCAAACATTGTTTCTCACAAACGATGCCATCTTTCAGGCTGATAATGTTCCAATACAGGGGTGTATTCGGGAGGGGGACTATTCCCCCTTAACCATACGTATAAGTGTTCCTAGGTCTATCTAAAAAAAAAAAAAAAAAAACTCAAAAACCTGGTCGTCTTGAGCGATGATACCTAGATACCATAGTGTCCAATACACACCCTCAGATATGTCTAATCTTTGTCTGAAGAGCATGAAAAAGGTTAAGCACATCCTATGGCCTACGCAATCAGCAGATTTAAACGTTATTGAGCCATTGTGTACATATTTGGAGATGAGAGTGAGAAGTAGATTTCATCCCACCTTCATCACTCAAGGAACTTGAAATGTTGCTCCATGAAGGATGGGCTAATATTCCTCTTAAGACAGTTCTAGATTTGCTTGAATCTGTTCTACGTAGAATACAAGCTGTTTTTTAAAAAAATATATTAGTAAAATAATAAGAGGAGTTTATCTCAATATAGTACGTAGAACACTTCCGTATGATACCCTCCAGAAATTAAAACGAAAAAATCGACAACTTACCGGTACATTAGAGTAAAATATAAATAATTAAATAATCAATTTAACACAATTCAAATCAATTTAAAACAATTAAAAATCAAATTAACGCAATTAAAAGAATCTAACGAAAATATTTCTTCCTGAATTTCCTTCCTGAAACGTTGTCAGCTTCAGGAAGGAAAATCGTTTTGAATATTTTCGTTAGATTCTTTTAATTGCGTTAATTTGATTTTTAATTGTTTTAAATTGATTTGAATTGTGTTAAATTGATTATTTAATTATTTATATTTTACTCTAATGTACCGGTAAGTTGTCGATTTTTTTCGTTTTTTCCGTTTTAATTTCTGGAGGGTATCATATGGAAGTGTTCTACGTACTATATTGAGGTAAACTCCTCTTATTATTTTACTAATATTATTATCAACGTAGAACATATTGAGTAGTACAGCTCTGATTCATACTATCTAAATATATATATATATATATTAGTATGACGGCTCCCTAGCTTGTAGCCCGTGTCCATATATGAAGTGTATTCACGGACCGACTTGCAAGCTTTTTTCACCGGGTGGCCTAGTTGGTCGGTTTTGAGTGATGATTCCATGGTTTTCATTTCCCGAAACTGGGATTTTTCACCCGTCAACAGACATGATACTTCATGGCCTTAGTTGCCTTGCGGCTAAGGCAACAATGATAAAGAAAGATTTGTGGCACGCTCCTTCATTACTGTTATATGAAAAATATTCTGTATAATTTTATATGCAGGGTGTTTCATGTGGGCCGTACTCTCAGGATCGGTTCAGGACCTGAAAATAATTTAAAAAAAAAAAAAATATATATATATATATATATATATATATATATATATATACGTGTGTCTCCGATTCAACCGTTACTGAGATGTGGACGCAAAAAATAATAAGAATAAGCAAATATGTATCTAGTATGAATAAACATTTTACTGTGTTTTTGGGTATTATTTCTTGCTTTATTATTTTTAATTGTTGAAAGTTCCATGGTATTTTTTTAAAATTCAATCAGACATAGCTCCGTAAACTTTCAGAATCAGACACGTGTTGATTATGAACCTTTTACATTGTTTTCAGATCATAAATCAATCCCGAAAGTATGGCACACATGTAATGAAAATAATTTCATAAAATTTTAATTCTGTAACTGGTTGCGCTTGAAGGAGAATATTCACTACTTTATGAAAGGCAAATAAATTTTCATCCCCTTTTTAACTACTCGTGCATATTGTGCCAGAAAGCATTTTCAACTTGAACCTTGCCAAAGTCAAAATACTCCAACAATCATGCAAAGCCAAATTTAAGACTCCTTCGGTCAAACTGCATTTCAAAACATTTTACGGGAAAGTCCCGATTACCTGAAACAACTGGGACCGAGTATATTTCGGATAATCGATTTTAAATGTAATCTATCTGCAGTACGAAAGTTAAGGAAAAATATCAATAAGAGAATTGCACTAATTTGCATTTATTATTTACACATTATGTACTGTGCACCCTTAATGAGCTTTAAAATAATTACTAATTTTTGCTGCTTGAAAGATATCAGTCTTTCTTCCTCTACAAGATTCTGTTCTTTCGTCAAACAATAAATTGGTTTGCATTCAATTCTTGCGATTCAACCCATTTAGCAGCGATTCGAAGGGAATTGAACTCATTACTGGTTGTTGGTTTACGTGGTATATATTCATCATACTGTCTCCCTCTTCATTTTCAATTCCTGTCTTCGAATTAGTATTTAATGATGAAACTATTTTCTCCTCTAATAAAAAAGGATAACCCGGATCTTCACGGAAACAGCCAGAGGCGGATTTAACGGCGGGCGCGCGCGCCCTGGGCCCCGACTTCTGAAGGGCCCACGCAAAACCCCAACAAATTAGTTGAACATATTAGTTCAAAACTTTGTGATTATTATTACGCTATTTTTAATTATATTATACATATATTATATTCAAATTTTATTGGAAATAAAACATTAATAGTACATAATATTTTTTATTTATTTAAAAAAATCGTTAACATGTATTTTTATTTACCCTGTCTCTCTCTTTTTTTTAAGGGGCCCAATATTTTCTTCTGCGCCCGGTGCCTCAACCGACCTTAATCCGCTCCTGGAAACAGCCCAGCTAACTTGCAGTCATGATTTGTCTCTATTTTTGTACATTGCTGTTAAAATATATAAGACCATAGAATTTATTGTAGAGTGCATCGAACCGTTCATAAAAAATTACAGTATATGGTTAGTGAAATCGAGAGAGCGTACAAATAAAAATTTAAAGAATCTATAAAAAAGAAAAAAAAAAAAAGAGTAGGAGGGTTTTGTATATCTGCGAAAAAAGCCGGCTAAAAGCCTTTTTATAAAGATTATCCATGCTACCTCTAGATAGCACCAACCATATTGATGTAATTCGTAAAAATTCTTCCAAAAAAATAAAAGTTTTACAAATTGACTATTACGTAATTTTTTTTTAATTTGCAGCAATTTATGTAATTGTAAATGTTTAGGGGTTTTTTTTTTTCCTTTTTTTTTTATAATTAAAGTTTTCATTTGTGTGTGTTTTACAGAAGTGATTAGGTGATATTGCGCCTATTTTGCTTCGTTCATGATTTAATTATATTCGTGTGATATAATTATGATTAAATCATGATTTAATTATACTGTATATGTGTGATAATTTTATGTCTTACATGTGTCAATTTCTTTGAATAAAATTATGAGAAAAATAAAAGCGAAAAAATTTTGTGAGGTAATCAATATTTCAGATAATTGCAATTGACTAATCTTCAAAACAAGCTCATTCGTCTTATTGGTTTTAACTAAATGATTTTGTTTTCTATTTTTAATTATGTTTCAAAGAATTATATTTTAATATTACTATGTACTTAACTACATTAATAATATCAAAATTCAGATTTTATTATTGATGCTGCTTTTTTTTTTTTCCTTTTCTTTTTTTCTCTTCTTTAGATTGAAAAACATGGATTGGATCAGATCGGCCACTTACTACAACAAAATCCGAAATAAAGAAACCATTACACTTAAAAAAAAAAAACACACACACACAACTTCTTTAATTTAGTATTGTAAAAAAAAAACTTGTAAAAAACTTGCAAAAAAAAAACACACAACTTGTATACATTAGTATACAGAGAACTCTTTTATTATTATTTATTCCAGGAATTGCTTATAAAGTAAGCATGTGACTAATCGAGTTTACATTGGAACTACAGCTACTTTCACTTTTTCTTGTGTGAAATTGAAACCAAAATATCTCGCCCTTGCTTCCTCAGCGTGAAAGTTAAATAATTTGACCTCGCGAAAGTGAACACTGGTTATATGAGTTGGGTTAGTAGCATTACACAGTCCCCGGCAGGGGCATATTCCCCCTCCCTTAACCAAAAATTTGAAATTAAAGAAAAAGAACGCAGGAGGCGTTCTAAAAAAAAAAAAATTCAAAAGCCTGGTCGCCATGCCCCCCCCCCCCTTACGATAAAACGAATAATTATAAAATAGGCATCATTTTGCATACTTGAAAAAGGTTAACACAGAAGTGTTTTTTAGTGTTTAGTGGCATTCACTTTTCATGTAAAAAGATTTTTTTTTACTGCATACAGTTCTGCTTGTGCGGTTCCGTAAAAGTTCTTTAAAATGTTTCAGGCAGGTTTATACAGATCTAAAAATTATTTGGAAATAACGTGACATGAAAAGCTCAGACATTTTGGATCACTGCAATCTAACGATGTCCAGGTTTCTTTTGAAATCATATCTGGGTAATCCGCTTGCTCACTTCGAAATTTTAAGCAGCCTAAGCATTTTCTCTGATGCTGCCAATCATCCAAATATTAGAGTACTGTATCTGGCAGGAAGAACAGATAGGCTACCGGCCTTTCTATGGCGAAAGCTAGAGGAATCAAACATCGGCTATTCGCGAATGTTTTTCATTGCTATTAATCGCTAGAGAAATTTATGTGCTGCTAAAATTCTATGGATTCAGTTACGAGTTTTATGGTAAACACAGCTAATCTCATTCTGTCTTGGAGACAGCCTCAATTTCCAATTTGTTTTGAACAAGTTAGATTGTGGACAATATTTAATCTAGCTCTGAAGCGAGGACGAGGAAATTCTTTGAGAAAAAGGAGAAATCAAAGCAGAAGAATTATTTTATTCTTTTTTTTTTTTTTTTCAGTATGGGGTATAGGAACACTTATGATATTGCAAGGGCATAAATAGAAATTTGATTGAAGTGGGGGATTTAAATCTGATATTAGGAGAAATAGCCTTTCTTTTAACATTCCTGGCTTGCAAACTGAAGGAAATGACAAAATTGTTTTCCGAATTTCAGGAGGGATTTGTTCCCCCCCCCCTCCCCCGTATATGCTCCTTCTCGTAAACGTTAAACGTTAGACCCAGGGGCTCACACCTGGTGAGTATGGGCTTGGCACACCCAGGGTTCTGAACTGGATATCATTATTCTTCTCTTTCTTGGTGATTCCCTTCTATTTTTTGGCTGGTGCAGCATAAGCCTCAGACTTCCTTGAACCATATGGCTAATAATAATAATAAATTAATTTAATGTTCAATTTCCAAATAATTCAAGAAAGATCCAGAAAACACCAGCACCAAAATGATGAACGACTAATCGAAACATTGATTATATATTTATTTTATTCATTTATATTTATTCATTTTAATTTTATTTATTTATTTATATTATATTATATTGTATATAAGATATATTATTATATCTTATATACAATACAGACACATATATATAGATGTTTGCTTCTTTTTTTTTTTTTAATTATATGTACTTATTTGGAATTCAGGACGAATCCATAACGACAGGTCAGATCCATAACGACAGTCGAGGTTAATAACCTTTGAAGATTAATTAACGTCTACGATGTCAAAACAGTTTTTTTTTTTTTTTTTTGCTGTTTATTTTTTGTACTGTGTAGAATTGTGGTAGTATTAAGTTTAACTTATTAAAGCGAATAAAAGAGTATCCGCAATATACTGAAAGGTACACCACTTTATTACTTAATACTTGGCTTTACTGTAGTTTTTTGAGCCTCTGGCATCGTTAGCTAAATGATGAGGTAATATTATCTAGTCTGTATAAGACACGAATTAAAAACAGGGTTAGGAAATTTATGCTAATACCGTACCACAAAGCAGCAAGTCTGACAACTACGGTAGTGTCACTAAACCTGCTTAACTGGTTATACAAAGCCCCAAAAATATACCTATTTTTTTCAAGCAATCTTTTTTTTTTTCTTTTTTTTTTTTATTTGGTTTTTACAACCCTCTTCCAAATAAACACCAAACCAACCTCGCTGAATTCTATTTAGGAATTAATTATTAAAGTTTTCAAAACTCGGAATTTTTCTTCAGAAATTAAAATTCCTTCTGTATAAATTTATTATTGGTACCACGGGATTTTAAGTTATCGCTATTTCAATTCCTAGATTAATATTACCCGTCTGAAACTTTTAAAAGTTAAAGATGTCTTAATATTTCAAATACTGTATTGTATAGCAGTGGTACCAGTCAGTACTGTACTAGAGCTCGGTACAGTACATTGAGATTTTTGCGAAAATCGTTTGACGACATTTATGGAATGGTTGCTGTAGTTTTGTAGATATTTTTGCGTCACACATTACGTCACAACAGTTTTAGAGATTCCACTCCCCCTTCACAACTGTCATAAATATAAGAAATTAATTAATTAATTAATCAATCATGGAATTGATTGATTAATTAATCAATTAATAATTAAAAAGTGGCTGTGCAAACCTGTAACCTAGTGAAGAGCTGCCA
This sequence comes from Mastigoproctus giganteus, assembly GCF_048544385.1. Taxonomy (NCBI): domain Eukaryota; kingdom Metazoa; phylum Arthropoda; class Arachnida; order Uropygi; family Thelyphonidae; genus Mastigoproctus; species Mastigoproctus giganteus. The sequence continues at coordinate 51,441,907 of NC_143575.1, forward strand.
TTTCATGGTATATAATATACCAGTAGCGTATCCAGGTATCATCGCAAGATGGGGGCATGGCGCCTAGGCTTTTGAGTTTTTTTTAGAACGCCTCCTGCGTTCTTTTTCCTTAATTTCAAATTTTTGGTTAAAGGGGGCATATGCTCCCTCTGCCCATCCCTGAATACGTCCCTGTAATATACAGTTACATACAGCCAATGGTGTAACTAGGGTATGAAGAATGTGATTCTAGCTATAGGGTCTGATTCACCGTAGGCGCCAGTTGAAGTCAAAGAAAAGATTCTAAATAAACTGAATTGGTAATTAATTTTAAAAATATGACTACAATTTTTATTATTTAAATCAAATATTATAAAAGCTAGTGACTCTTAGAGTAATTGATTAATTATAAAATAACAATCAAATTATTATTATCCAAAAGTTTGTAGCATTTATATACAAGACTATTTGATACTCATTTGCTTGAAAATAAAAACATTATTTATAGGACAATACAATTACACAAACACATAAATAACATAATCAACGCGAAAGCCCGAAGATTCACAGGATATTTTTTTCAAATCTCCAGAGACCATTTAAACAAAAACAAATACAGTACTTTACAGCATATTCAACGTAATGGCTGGCATACGTCACGGATACGCTTATTATGCATTCGAATTCGTGTGCATATATTTAGCTATCGCAAAAAGTAAAGCTGTAAATTATCCAGTATAGCAGAAATCCTATAATGGATTATGAGAATTAGATGAAGCATTTTCACAGAGAATTTTTATACGGAAATACCTAATTTTTAAGAAATAATTCCACTAGGAATTATTACAAATACAGTGAACTGTAAAATCAGGCTGCATTTTACAATCCGAAATTCTTTAAAATTCTGCATATTTTGAAAAAAAAAATATCGACATTTTAAAATCCGGAAATATTAAGAATGCAATCTGACATCCGTTTGTTTGTTTGTTCATGGGCTTTACGGCAGCAAGGCCATAATGCGCCTAACTATGGTGATGTTAAATACAAAGTTTATGTATATAAATGTTGAAGTTCACACTGAGTTGTACAGTTGTATCTGTTTAAGGAATCAAAAGATTTTGATCACGTGTGGGGTATGTGCCAGGAGGTCAGCAATATTGAAAGAGGTGTTCGTCCTAGAAAAAGAGGTAAACATAGCTTGTCGGTCATTATTGTATTTGGGGCAATCAATGAGTACATGTTGAACAGTGAGCTGAGTGTTGCAATTTGTACACAGTGGTGGATCAGTACCTACAAGAAGATGAAGACGTGTCAGTTGTGTATGGCCTATTCGTAGTTGGGCTAATACGACTTCTTCATGCCTGTTTTCACGTATACAGGATTTCCAAGGTTGGAGATAGTAGTAGTAGTAGTAGTGGCATGTGATGCGAGAAAGAAAGTGTATGAGCTTATGTAGCATCAGCCAAAAAAAAAAAAAAATCCCACCATTCCCTCCAAATGCCTGTCCAGTTCCTCCTTAAATTTATTTAACTTATTAACTTCCACAACGACAGACGGAAGTTTGTTCCAGCAATTAACCACCCACTGGCTAAAGGCAAATTTCCGCACATCTGTCTTTTCTTAATTTGAATTTATACCCCCTAAGGTTCGTAATCTGAACAAGTGGAAGGATCCCATCAGAATTCAGCGTGCTCAACCCATTCAAGGCCTTATACACCTCAATCAGATCACCGCGCAGGTGCCTAGTCTCCAGCCGCTGCAATTTGCAGAACTTAAGCCTCTCCTGGTAAGAGGATCCCTTCATTCCCCTCACCAAACTTGTTGCCCTTCTCTGTAAACGCTCAAGCAAATCTACATCCTTCCTAAAATGAGGCCTCCAGACATGTACGCAGTACTCAAGGCGTGGCCTGACCATTGCCTTATACAGAGGGACAATCACCTCCTTTTCCCTGCTAGCAAAATTCCTACATATCATTGACAAAACCCCATGACCTGCCCTGGCAGTCTGTCTGCATTGCTCAGAAAACTTCATATCTGACCGCACAATTACTCCCAGGTCTTCTTCATTTTCTACCACCTTAAGTGTGGTACCACGCAGTTGGTACATTTCTCTGGGGTTACTTCTACCCATATGCAGTACTTTGCATTTGTCAAGGTTAAACTTGACAACTGAAGTTTAACCTTGCAGTTGTTTCTTTATAATTGACTTGTAGTCTGTCAATTACAAATGCAGATGTTTCTTTATAATTGACTTGTAGTCTGTGATCGGTATACTAAACTGTTCATCTGTAGGATCTGTAACAGTTTTCGCAGCTAGATCAGCACGTTCATTTCCAGAAATTCCCACATGACCAGGGATCCAAGAAAAGATGACTTTTTGTTTCTTCCTATTTAGATTAGTCATGGTATTCCAAATCTGTATGAAAGGGTTTTTATTCTGCTGTATAGCTTGGATAGCACTAATGGAGTCTGTATATATCACACTGTTCAGTAAGGTTGATAAGGTGAAATTTAACGCTATCAAGGTAGCACAGAGTTCTGCAGTGCAGCTGCTGCATTCAATGGGGAGTTTCTTGGCAATGGCAAGGTTAGGAAAAACTGTTGCTGCACCAATATGGGTGTCTGTTTTAGATCCGTCCGTGTAGATTGGCATGTACTCTGCGTGCTGGGTTCTCAATGCGACATGAATTTGCAGTATGTTGTGTTCGGATAAGGTGTGTTTCTCCAACGATGTGAGTGATAGGTTGCACAGCGGTATGTGATACGTCCAAGTTGGAGCTGTCCGAGAAGAAGTAGACTGTATCATGCTAAGATTACTGAGCAGGAAACGCAGGCGTATCACTGTTGATGGGTTTTTAGATGGATAGGCTCTGTAAAGGTTCTCCCATTTGGGCGAGAAAAGTTCATTCCAAGTACGGTTGTTTAGTTGCCCTTTAACCTTTGCTGCGTAGTTTAACAGAAGCATTTCTCTGCGTAGGTGTAAGGAGGTTTCAGTTGCTTCAGCATATAAACTCTGAACTGGCGATGTACGGAATGCCCCTAGTGCAAGCTGAAGAGAACTATGGTGTATGTACGGGATCAAGCCAACGTAAGGCACTTGGTCTAGCAGAGCTGTAGACCACAGAGCCGTAGTCTAGATGTAACCGTATTAATGCATGATACAAATGCAGTAGCGTGTAACGATCGGGTCCTCATGTTGTGCCAGATAGTACTCTTAAGATGTTTAGCTTCTTAAGGCAAGCAATCCGGAGCTCTTTTATATATTCTAGGAAGGTAAGTTTTTGGTCTAGAACCACACCAAGAATGCGAACACTGCGAACCATTGGGATCATTTAATTCTCTAGGTGAAGTTCTGTGTCTTGATGTAGGTTACGCTTCCTACAGAAGTCTTTTGTGGTGAGAGGCGAAAACCATTGTTTTGGGACCATTTTACAACTTTGTTGATGGCACCTTGCAACTGTCTTTCTACTATTCGCGTATTAGGCGAATGACAGGAGATACTGAAGTCATCGGCATACAGAGTAGTGGACACTATCTGTGGTAGATCCTGTGTTATGGAGTTCATTGTTATGTTAAACAGGGTGGCACTTAGTACTGAACTTTGTGGGACCCCTTCTTCCTGGATAAAACTGGAAGATAACTGGTTGTTGGCTCTAACTTGAAATGAGCGATGATAGAGGAAGTTTCTGATAAATTTTGGCAGGTGTCCGCGTAGCCTAGATCGTATAGGTTTCGCATTATACCATACCTCCAAGCTGTGTCAAACGCTTTTTCTATGTCAAAGAGAACCATGACATTGTGTTCTTTTCGTACAAAAGCATCATGGATGTTTATTTCTGCCCTGATGAGTAAGTCAAGAGTGGATCTGCCTTCACGGAAACCGCATTGTATTGGGTTAAGAAGGTTGTTTTGGACTAGAAACCAGGTCAGGCGGGCATTGATCATTTTTTCAAGGACCTTGCTCACATAGCTGGTGAGTGCAATTGGTCGGCAATGTTGTGGATTTGTAGGGTCTTTTCCTGGTTTCGGAAAAGCCAAAACATAAGCGTGGTGCCATTTGTCTCGGAAGGTATTCTCTTTGAAAATTCTGTTATAAAGCAGCAACAGTGTCTTAAGGGCGGGTTCAGTAAGTTGTGCTATCATGCTGTAACGTATTCCATCTGGTCCTGCTGCACTGAGTTTAGTGGTGGCTAAAGTACGGTGCAATTCAGATATTGTGAAGGGGAGATTGTATGCAGCGCTAGATGCTGATTCGAAATTGATGAAATGTTTCTCAGCCTGTGTTTTGCGTAATTGAAAAAGAGGTGTGTAAGATGTCGTGGCTGACATTCTCATGAACGATTCGCCAAATGCATTCGCAATCTCCACTGGTGTTGTAACATCACAACCGTTTACGGTTAGTGTGGGAAGGTTGATGCGTGGATGTTTTGAGTACATATCGTTTGCATTTTTGTTCTTGTAATTGTGGAGGCGAAACATCTCCATGCTTCTCCTTTACTAGTCTGCCTAATACGTTTTGCTTTTGCTCAAGCCTGTTTAAAGTGGATGAGATTTGCAGTTGTTGGAAACTTCCTGAAGATGTTCTATGCTTTGTTCTTTTCTTTTTTTAGCCGCGCTGCATTCATCATTCCACCAAAATTTTGAGCGTGCTGATATTTTGTTGGATTGCTTTGGAATCGCTTGGTCTGCTGCCTGTAGTATTTGGTTAGATATATACTCTGTGGCTAAGTTTATGGATGCTTGCTGGACCTGCTTTTCTTCCAGTATTGCTAGTTGTTTGTATATATCCCATTTCGCTTTGGAAAAGTTCCATTGAACAGTTCTATTAGAAAAGTAGCGGATGTTTGTATCAGTCCGGAATATCACTGGGTAATGGTCACTACCCAATGGATTGCTGTGAATAGTCCATCCAAATACTGTATAGGATATATGGATGCTGAGCATAGTGAGACATCAATAGCTGAGGTAGATCCTGTAGGTAAATGCGTATAGGTGTGTGCACCATTATTGAGAGTAATCAAATTGTGCTGGTCAAGTAACTTTTCTATAATTTGTCCTCGTTGGTCCATATTTTGATTTCCCCATAAAGGATGTTGGCTATTGAGGTCCCCTAGGATTAAGTAGGGTTGAGGAAGTTGTACCACTAGTTCTTCTAGGTTGGTGTAGCTTATATTTTGATTAGGCGGCAAGTATAGCGAGACAATAGCCAAGTCAAAATTATCGTTGACTCGCACTGCAACTGCCTCAAGGTTTGTTTTTAATGGGAGTGGTTTGGAGGGTATTTGAGCGTTGATTATCAATGCCACTCCTCCATGCGCCTGATAGTTAGGGTTATGTACAACACGATCTTGCCGATGAATTATATAGTTCCGGAGAGAAACAGTTATATGTGGGGTCAGATTGGTTTCCTGAAGGCAGTAAGCGATAGGATCATATTGTGTGAGGAGATCTTGGATGTCGTTTAAATTACTGCGATATCTTCAACAGTTCCACTGCAGAAATGTAAGCATTATTTGGGTTTAGTAGAACCCTCGATTTGTTTTCGAGAGGTTGAAGATTTGTTTCGCTCAGGTTTCCCTTTCCTCTTCTTTGGAAAGTATGGTTTCCCCGTGTCCATATCCTCATCAGTAAATAGTTCTAGAACGTGCTCATCTTGCTGTGAGCTATCTTCTAAGTCCATGCAATCTGTTTGGTTTACATCAGGAGAGGTAGTTACTTTAGTGTTTTGCTGTGGGGAGGCATCTGGCTGTACAGTAATTGGAATATTTATGGCTTTACTTTGTTTGTTTGTCATTTGGTTTACTGGTACGGTGGTCAATACTGACCTTGCCCACTGAGATAGCAATTCGCCTGGCGGTATGGTTACCACCGTTTGGATTGCAATTGATATGTCTTTTGGTTGCTTGGGCATAGGTTGGTTTATTATTATTCAGGGCTGGTAAAGATTTTTTGGCCTCTTGATAGGTGATATTGTGTTCAGTTTTGTATCGTTGTATGTGTTTTTCACGTTTCCAAAGGGGAAACTCCTTAGAAAACGCCGGATGTGCTTCTCTACAGTTTGGACAACTAGGTATTGTAGTTGTGCATTCAGTGTTCGTGTGCGCAGTGGACCCACATGCGGCACAAGCAGCTGCTCCTCTGCAGACTGTCTGTGAGTGCCCAAACTTCTGGCACTTGTAGCGGCGTAAGGGATTTGGAATGTATGCTCTAACACGGCAATTAAGATAACCTGCTTTAATTGCTGTTGGTGGTTTAGGGGTATCGAAAGTGAGCATTATGTTCCGAGTGGGAACTAGTATGCCGTCTTTCTTTGTCATTATTCTTCTTACGTCGATTATTCCTTGAGCTTGTAATTCTTATTTTAACTCTTCATCTGACACGTTCATGAGGTCCCATTCGGTAATGACACTTCTTGACGTGTTCAGCGAAACGTGTGGTGAAACGGTAATGGAAGAAGCGGTAGTGGGTTAGTAATAAAACAAAAAATGGAAGAAAGAAAGAGGGTTACTTTCCCTTCTGATCAGACTGTATTTGAAATGCGTCAAATTCACCTACAGCAAACTATTCAACACACCCCCATCTTATAATGAACCCAAAACTCAATTCACAGAACATATCCTGAATGGAATCAAAGAAAACACAAACAGAATATTGATCTTTATTCTGACCTAACAGGAATCTCTCGACGTTCACAAAGGAAGCTATCTGACAAACCCACGAACCCAAAAAGGACTTTTCTACAATAGACACAAGAACTCCAAGCAATCCTCGAGCTTCATGAATCCATGTGCCTCCTCTCATCCCCTAAGAGAAGGTTATCCAAGTCCTCTACCCAGTGTGGGACACTGCTCATTGCCCACAAGTCACCCTTGGATGAAGAAGATTAAATTGCTCACACTGGGCCCCTTGCCCAATGTGGCACCCACTCACTTGCCGGCACCTCCTCTCTTCAAGGTGTAGGACAATATCTGATTTTCCTACTTGTGTAGGAACTCATATAAATACTCCTCTGGGAATGGGACTGGCATTTGACATCAAATGCAGGGTCATGCTATTAGGCAATCTGACTTTGTGGGTCACTTGACCTCACAATCTTTTCTCTTCTTCCTGAGGTAGGGTGGGCCTCCCCCTTTGGGGGAGCCCACCCTACCTCGCCCTCTTTCTTCTGCTTACCTTCTTCCTTCACCTCAATCTCTCACCCCTTCTCCTATTTCAAAAAGAAAGAGAAGAAGAAAAAAAAAAAAAAAAAGAAAAAAAATTTTTTTTATTTATTTATTTATTATTATTATTTTTTTATTATTATTTTTTTTTATTTGTTTATTTTTTTGTTATTATTATTATTTTATTTTTATTTTTTTTTTTATTTTTTTTTTTTGGCTCTCCCTGGGAAGCTCAGGCTAACCCCAGGGTCGGTCAGCCAGAGTTCTCTTCCCACATACCTGGTCTGGCTGCCAGTGCCAGTGACGGTAACTAGCGGTCTGTGGTGTTCCACGGACCCTAGGCTAAGCGGCCAGATGAACAACATAACCCGCACTAAGCAAACATGAACATACACTAACATATGCTATCTGGCCTTGACAGTACTGTACTGTCTTACTTCACAAGAGATTCAAATGCGGAGTTGTGCGAAAGCACCGGTGCCGCTTGTCAAAAAACACTATGTCACTATGTCCCTTCTGATCTAGTAAAGTGCTTTCTTTACTGAATGAATTGAGTGTTAATATAACGCTGAAAATAAGAAAACGATTTTATTTCACCAAGAAAGAGCGCTGATTTACTGGCAGAGACACTTGATCACAAAATCGCTTGGCACCTGGGGCCAATCTGGCACCCGTGTCAATGACTTTAAAAATCCGTGCAAAAACTGGGGGACATTTCTTCCTTTATAAGATGCTTGTAGGACTGTCTTGTCCTTTCATCCGTTTTTGCAGCCAGCAAGGTTTAAATTGAATAGATAAAGCAGTAGTCTTAAGTCTCACAATAGAACAAACTTGCCTTTGCAACGATTTCCCTCGTATTATTTTAAAACAGATCATCTAGCCAGTAGGTTAATTGGCAATTTGGTTAAAAGGTAAGACTATTGTGGCAGCCTCTTTCAGAACTTACTAGTCCCCCATTAGAAAGCAAGTAGTTCTAGTGGCAACATGCAAACTAGAATAGTTGTTCTTTTTCTTACTCTACAAAAAAAGTACTTTTATTTAGCACATCCATTGATTGTTACCAGTGTTACTGTAATCAGGGTAATCATTTATGGACACCCTGTACGAATATGTAATTCATTGCCAATAGAGTAAATATTATTAATGAATTAATCAAAGATTACTGAAATAATCTGTTTATATGTTGTTAATACAGTCTTCAATATATATTTGTTCGTGATATTGACCTCGAGTTTTGATTCTACAAACATAAATTATATACCATTCGAAAAATGTCAACTAGGAATCGAATTTATGATGACCAGAATTTAATGAATTAATTTTTTAAATACGAAATTAACTAATTGACATTGCAAACCAGGACATTATAAGCAAGATAGTAGTTGAACCAGTAGTGTAATGACAAAATGGTTTTTACATCTTTAAAACAGATCTTTAAAAAGTCAATTTCTTAATATTCGCAGGTTCAGTATTATTACAACCAATTTTTTTTATCTTTGAAGAATTTTACTAGTGTGTAACTCACATAATTCTTGATGCATTAAAATACTGAACCTGACACTATTAAGAATTATTTCTGTTGTTATTATTATTTCATAACATTGTAATATAATTTTGATTACTATTGCTATGGCTTCGTTTCCATGTAATGTTATTTTAGTTTTGGTGAGTTTTATTTATAATAGGGTTGTTCATCTGTTCATGCGTGGCCACAAGTAAGGAGGGTGCAGGCTCAAGCTCGTACCTTATTGTACCACAAAATTGCACTGCCCATTTTTAACTCTGATGCTGAAAATTGGCTGTTTATTAGTTCAATGGGTATAATATTACAATGAATATCTAAAGAAGGCCTCAACAGTCTAGAGAATAGAAGTAAATTTATTTATTTGTGTTAGATATGTTTTCTCTTTTTTATTATTGGAAGTACGCTTTTAAACTTCCTGTGTGTGAACCATTCACAGTTGCATTCACCTTCTTATGGAGACCCTATAATTGTTATTTCCTTCTTGCCGGTGTACGTGTTTGAGAATATGTTTCCTTTCTGTCTAAGACATAATTATTCAACGCTTGATTACAGAGGCGTAACTATATGATCCAAGTTCAAAAATGGACTGAAGCCGTGAAACACATCGACCATTGCAGTAGCAAGGGGGGGGGGAAGGCAAGAGGATTAAGACATATATTTCATTATTGCTGCCAACTTTTATCTGGTGGCAGCAGTTTCATAATTAAATATTTATGGATATTAAATATTGTATATAATATGGATATCCAATGGAAACCAGTAGGTCGGCTTCGTTTTCTACAATTTAGCTGTTCACAGACCTCCACGTCATGCTTGTATTTTCATTAAACTTCTCCTACTCGTTCAATATTCGTTATTTCAACTGTAACAAAGGTAAAAAAAATTTGCTTGGTCCACCAATGATAATTTTCGATATATTAGTATTATTATTAGCCATATGGTGCAAGGAAGCCTTAGACTTTTGCTGAACCAGCCAAAAAAAATCTGGGTTACCCTGAGAGAGAGAGAGAGAGAAAACAACAAGAGTCAGAAGTAAAAGGGAATCACCAAGAAAGAGAAGAATGATGATATCCAGCTCAGGACCCTATATGGATGTTTTATTGCTTTCAGTGAAAAGGAGCGCTCAGTCAACCTCTTAATTATCATAAATTCATGAACTATCTCCAATTTCTTAAAAGAAGTTTAAAAAATTTTGAAAAAAATTATTAGTATTAGCCATATGACATAAGGAGGCGATAAACTTTTGCTGCACCAGCAAAAAAAATAAATAAATAATAATAAAATATTAATAAATAATAAAAATAAATAAAATAAAATTGACTATCTATTTGATTCCCTCCTCACGTTTATACCCATCCAGCCTAACAATTGAATTTCCCCAAACTGTCAGCCTCAACTACCCATGTAGGCAAAAAGAAAACTTTGCAATCCAGTCTAAACCTCTTCCCCCTTAATTTGAATTTATGTCTCCTAATTGTGGAATCATTCATAATAATGAAAATTTCACCTTCATTCATTTACTTTCTTCTCTCAGCGCTTCAATTAAGTCTCATTTAAGATGCCTAGTTATCAAGCTCTGTAGCCACATATGGACGCCCTTTTGCCGACCTCATTAGACGCGTTGGCCGACTTTGGATCCTTCTAAGAAGCTCGATATGTTTTTAGGTGCGGTCTCCATGCTTGAACACTGTATTTCAAGTGTGATTGTTCAATCGCCATATATAGTGGGATTATGACCTCCCTATCTTTATAAGCAAATATTCGATAAATGATCGATTGGACACCGTGGCCCATAGGCGCAACTAGGGTTAATGGCATCCAGGGAAAATAAAAAAATGAACACACGGAATTGAAATTTTTGTATTGCTCCATAAAAATGGCACCTCCCAAATCTGCCGCGCAGGGCACGTGCCCCACAGAGAAGTAAGATATGTTACTACTCTTTGACGTGCCCCACCTGCCTCACCCTGGTTATGCCACTGCTGTGGACGTTTATTGCAGCCTGTCTGCACCGTAGGAGAACTTCATGTCTGATACTGTATAGTAATCCCAAATACCTTTTTTCTTCTATTGTTTTTAATTCAATCTCACCTAGTGTGTAAAGTTATTTTGTATTCCCTAAGGCCTTGCATTTTGCTGCATTAATACATAGCTGAAACTCTTTTTGTGACCATCCTTGATATCTATCTAAGTCGTCGTGAAGAAGCGGCCCGGCTTGGCAGTGATCATTAACTACTCTACCGATCTTGACGTTACCTTCAATTTTTGAATTTTAATATCATGTTCCGTATCCCTTCATAGATGTCTTTAACCTTCTGCCTTTTACTCTGCAGCCATTTTGCGATTCATCTAAGGAATTTCCCTGTGATTCAAAACTTATATTACTCGTACAGTAACCTCTCACGCCAGGCTGAGTAAAATGCTGTGCTGCAATCTAAGTAAACAATGTCGAAATTAGTCCATACATCCAGCTCCTGAGTGACTCTGTTAAAACGCAAACAACATTCTGCCTTTAAAATAATTTAAAAACATTATGAAAAAAAAAATAATAATAACACTGAATAAATGAAAAGTGGTATTCGTGAATGAGCTGTTATGTTTAAATAAAAATAAAATTAATTCGTTTTGAAATTATTTAAATATTCTTTCTTGTGTAACAGATTAAATGTGCTGATTTATTTCCATTCTTATAACAAAATTGTTAACCAAAAAAGAATTTCTTCTCACCTCAATGTTCCAAGACTGTCTTCTCAGGTCATCCACGAGTTATCGATTTTGAGCTATAACCTAACCCCTCGGTCACTCGATATAAATTGAATCGAGCAGTATCTGGATGTTTTAGAACATTGGCTACTACCCAAAACTGTTGATATCTTTTAGATATGCGTTGTTTATATAAACATAGGATAAGGTTCTCTTGGCTTTGATTTGACGTTATAAGATTCTCATGACCTTGATACGATGTTTTTTAACTTTGTAACTATCGTGTGAGTCTTATATGATATAATAAGGTTTTTTTTTTGCTGATAAAGTTCTTTTTATTGTATATAAAGGAATTTACGAATTTCGAAAATTTTGTTTATTTATTATTATTTTTAAATAGCTTTAAGAATCCAGCCGTGTCCAGGCTTTGAAATGCCCAAAAGTATGGAACAAAATTGCTGTCCGAAACTACATGAAAAGGTCTCCGTAAAAGCTGAAAGGAAAGAGAGTTAACGATATTTTGGAGATTCAGCAAAGATCCCTGGACTCGACAGCATTATGAGGTAAAAAGAAAAGAATTTGAGACAACAATGGTAGAATCGCAAGACTGTATTAAATCCAAAAGGAAATAAAGGTGATATATAAAATTAGGTAATATTCGTATATCCATTGACTATTAAATCAGGACAGTGTCAAAGATTATTCTTTTAGTAAAAGCAGAAAATTCTCTCGTGTGGCTACATGAAAAAGTCCCAATAACATTGTATTCATTTCATTGTCTCCTCACGACATCAAAAGGTTCCATTGATAATAATTTTTTTTTCAGTCCCTGACAGCTGACGCCTTGACCGATATTTTCCAGGTTTTCATCGTAAAACGACCCTGGCTAAAAATTAAAATAATAATTTTAAAAAAGTGATATCCCAAATTTGTAAACCCTAAGCATGAACAACATTAGAATATATTAAGTAGTAGTATAATATATATATTTTTTTGTATAAAGAGAAGAGCATGGCAACTTCCTTGCTTTGTGGTTGCATTTGAGGTAGCTTCTGTTTCTAAAATAGCATTAAGTTTTGTGACTTCGTAGAATTTATTGTTATTGGAGTGGAGTACAGTACCAGTAACTGCAGCGGAACGGCAGCTCAGAATAGTTTGTCAACCAAGCGTCTCATGGAGGTGGAGGGGGAGAAGGATTCTTTTGGTAATTTCTCTTCTAAATACAGGCTGAGCTAACTGTTACAGAATGACACAGAAAACACAGTACCGCGATTATGTTTTGCAATTCTAAATTCCAGCCAGTCATAGCGAACAAATTTACTTTTGCTCGGAATCCGAGGTGATCGCTGTTCTCACATTGAGCTCAGTATTTCAGGAACCCAGAAGCTTTTTATGAGCATCATTATTTTTTTAAAAAATAATTTAAGACATAAGCAAATCATTTGCGAGAAACTATTTATTGGCTCAATTAGGTTGTGTGCAGCGCTGTGTTATCTGATGGTGGATACAGTTGTAATTTCATATCGAGCAAAGCAGGATATGGTTTACTGAAATACCTTTAATACTGACCTGGAAGTGAGTGAATAAATAAACAATACTTTGCAGGCCTCTAAAAATTTTTCGTTCCAGTTTTCATGTGTTTGTAATAGATAACAGGCTAGAATAAATTCCATGTTATTTATCTAAAACATTCTGTCGCTTCCTATCATTTTCCACTTACTCTGTTTATATACAACCAGTAGTTTTTTCTTTTTTGTCTACATTGTGGTTCGGTATGTGTCGCTGTTATCTGCCAAGTGGAGGCATCGTTTGGCTTTAGAGAAGGTAAATATATGTCGATAACGTGATAAAAAATAATTCTGATAACTTGATTTATTTCCAAAGTAGTTTTTAGTTGTTTTTGATGTTACACTTTCTGATATTTTTTTTGTTAACAGGAATCTTTTTTCAAGTAATGTTGATATTATTTTTATTTGACTTCTCATAGCTAACGCAAAGTAATTTGACTTGTCTTTGTATACATGGACAGATAGTGTTTTTTTTTTTTTTTTTTTTTGTACGTGCTTCGTACGTCATTATTGCTTCCATAGCGTTGCAAATGATTATTGTGCTTTTACTTCATGGAAATGAGCTATTTGAGAAATAGGTAGTATAATCCTGTTTTAAAAATATATCACGTCAGGAGGTATTAAGTTTGCCTACGATAGGAAGTGTGCGGTTAGATAAAATTTTACGGTGAATTAAGGATTGGGGGGGGGGGAGAATACGCGCCCAAATGTTATATAACAGATTTTTCATAAAAATTACATATTATATATTTGAAGTCCAATAATGTAGCTTGACTTGAAATTATGTCACTTGACACAGTAATAATGGTGAATACGTACAATAATTGGGGCAGCGTTAAAAAAGTTCGCATCAATAATATTTGAATAGCCCCATATATTAGCTAACTTGTATTTTGTGGTAACGATGGAAGATGTCACTAATCCACCCCTAGTAGGCCTTTAATTATGTGCATATATTATATTGTTCTTAAATATATATATATAATCTAATAATCTTCTATTATATGTGTATCCTCATAGGGCACCTTCACAAATTTAAGTAAAATTTTTTTTTTTTTTTTTTTGGACCCCTCCATAACATTTCACGATAACAACTTTGACCCCCCGATATTACTTAACAAATTATTAATTTCATGTAATACGATAGATAAATAAATAAATAACATGCACTTTCTTTTAAGTGAAACCAAAAGCTTCCATCGTAGTTTCCGGAGTCGAAGTCACTCTCAAGAAAGATCTGAGTGTATTGACCACATGCCGTCTTTTGAAATTCATTTACTGCCATTGTCATTGTGGCTGCCCGAAAAAATGCATTCCCAAAGAGTTGGACAATTTGGAACACTTACATTAAATGCAAATTCTTAAGACAAAAAGGCAAATTGGAATAGCATCTTTTGCTAATTGCTATTGCTCTTTAGCGAAGGCCCGAACAGTCATATTATTTATTTTTTTTTAATGAAAAAATCTGTTAAGTGACATTCTAGTGCCCCTATTTCCCACCTTGCTTTACGTAATTTTTTCATATTCCCAAAACTGGCTCCATAGTGTTTTACAACATGAAAGGTTCAGTAATTTTGTTTGGTGTGATATGTATTATGCGCCAGAAAAATTAAGGCTATGAAGCGTCAGTATATTGGTATATTTCGTGTGTAATTCGTATATTTTTCGGTCGGTTTGCTGTTTGCTGGACGAAAAACTCGAGTTTCCACGAGGACGATAAAAAAAAAAAAAGAAAAAAAAAGAAACCCACCCCTGAGATCGACTAACTCAGTCGATCTCTTTATTGACAACGCATGTCAATAAAGTCCATAAAACTTCCTTGCCTAATTAACTAGATTCGAATTCCGGCCGTTACCCTCCTTTTTATTTCCAATGTGAATAGACGCGATTATAACCACTGTACTTCCTCGAGGGTCGTGTATTTGTGATATGAAAAAAAGCACAATTAATTGTGTTTTTTACTTATTTTTGTTTTTTTTAATGTGAAAAGTTCGCAAAAAAGCGGTATTAATAAAATTACTTTTTATTTTTTATATTCTTTGTATTATTATACTTTACCTTTCGTGCTCATAAACTGCTCTCACCTCTCAAGAGGAACGCACCCTACAGTTTGGGAAATGCTGCACTTGCATGCTTCCCTAGTTAAAATAAATTATTTTAATATAATAAATATTTAAATATTTTAATATAATAAATATATAATTAATATATATATATAATATATATATATAATTAATATAATAAATAAATATATAATTGATATATATATATTATATTATATATAATTAATAAATAAATAAATATATAATTAATATATATATTATATTATATATAATTAATATAATAAATAAATATATAATTAATATATATATATATATATATATATATATATATATATTATATAATAAATAAATATAAATATTTTAATATAATAAATAAATATATAATTAATATATATATATATACATATTATATAATAAATAAATATAAATATTTTAATATAATAAATAAATATATAATTAATATATATATATATATATATATTATATAATAAATAAATATAAATATTTTAATATAATGAATATTTTAATAAATTAATATTTATTTTTGTACCATTATCGTACAAATTCAGTTGAATGTATTCATCCCAGAATTTCAAGCTTTAGCGATAACCTATTGATATACTGATTGTTTTATAAAAAATATTTTGCAATGCTACTGAGTAATTGAGTAATAAAAATAATATTATGTTTCTTAGTTTCACTTTAGAAGTTTTTCCTCCTTGGAGGATTTTAATAAAAAATAAAATGCGTAATAATAAATAGGGTATACACTCATGTACTATATCATAATCTGTCAAATAAATTTTCAGCATTAAGCTGTTACATTACGATATTGCTTGCTTTCTCAAATTGCTATCTATCACCAGTTGCCTGCACCAAATTAACAAGGCTTCCCTTTAGAATAGTGTAATCATTTATTTCATCATGCGATGGCCGCCTTTACAGCTGTTTAGATGATGTTAGCCATCACCTAAGAGCTTGCCAGACCCTACTCCCTATTACGATATAGCAAACATATTTACTCAATATCACCTTTCTTTAGTCTGAAATTTTTTTAAATTCTTATTTTGAATGAAAACCTCTGTCGCCACTTGGCAGGCAGATCCCAATTGATGGGATGATGACTGCCTTCTTCTTTATTTCTATTTCATTCTATCATCAAGTCTTTCGAAAGAGAGGATGGAAATACTGTAATTATAAAAACAGTTTCAAGGCAGTAATGTTCCATTAAAATAAATGGCAGTGTACTTTCCAGAGAAATTATATTTATATTAAATTAATAAATCTACAGGGAGATCAAAAAGTAACGCCGTAAGAAAATTTGTCGATCAGTGTTATGTAAATTGATTTTTACATATATTATTAAAGACATCAAAGGTAAACATAATTCCAGCAAAACAGAAATTAAAGTAGCGTATTCGTTGTTAATGAAGTGATGTTCTCTTTATTCCAGAGATAGCATCATTTTACCAACTACGAATTCGCTATATCTCTCGTTCACTGTTGTTATGAAAGGTCGTAGAAGAGAATAAAGAGTGAAGAAAAGGAGGTCTTTGCTCAGTTCAGCTCCTGGAAGCATTGATATCGAAGATTGAATAGTCTGGATGCGTTTCTGGTAACAAATGAAAAGGCCGCCTCCTCGATAGAGATCGAAACCGTTGTCAATGTTAGCCAAACTAAACAAATTATCCTCCACCTTTAGGAGAATGCAGGCTAACGTGACTAGGTGCTTACGAATAACTAGGACACCTTTACTCAATACAATGACTAAGATCCTGAAACTGTTCCCAGAAGGGTAGAATTTCGTGATCTTGATCATCATTTTGCTTGTGGATCGAAAGGAATAACTCTTGAGATGATCTGAACTTGAGCCGTTTGAACTTCAGTTCAAAACAGCTGAAGATTTGGTGTGGGTTAACAACCATACCAAATCAATTTTCGTATCCCCTGACTCCTAAAGCTCTCCCGCGATGGTGGATCTGGCTGTTTCGCTATTGAGCTCGAGGGTAAGGTCTTGCATAAACATGCCAACAACAAACGTCTGACAAAACAAACTCAGAAACTTCATCATTGTTGTGCTTAGTACCGAAGATAAATGAAAGACACCTATAAGTTATTCACTTCGGATTAAATCGAAATATAACCTGTTGAAAATTGTTAGTGTTTCCTGTTTATCCCAATAACTATCTCTATTACGAACCATTTTAACTCTAACAGGCGCTAACAGCTATTGGGATATCTCGCCAGGTGATTTTTGGGCTCATCACCTTCTTAGAACATGATCTAAGTGGACATTAATTTGGTTGCTATTTGGAAGTAAAAAATAAATATACTGCTGATGGCGATAAACGGCCTGTTGCACGTCTTTGAGAAGTGGGGAAGAACTTTGAAAGAAATAAATTGCATGTGTAGGAACAATTTCAAAAAATAAGTTATTCCTAACGCTCTAGTTCCGAATAACGAGCACAGTCTCGGAACTTCACAAACATTCTTTTAGGAGCAGTGCCGTTTATTCCCAGTACAAGTTTTGACATTAATGTATTTGTAGCAAACTTTGCTGGTTCTCTCAGTAACTTACTAAAACAAATTCCGTTATTGAAGCTTTTTTTGCACATAATTTTCGGATTTAAAAATAAATAATGATAATAAAACAAGAAAATCACAAATAAACATAATTAATAATTAAGCTTTCGCATTCTAGTAATATTTTTTTAATTATGCAGTTATAGTAGTACGTTGCGTAACATTTTCTAAATTAGAACAGAACATTGATGCATGCAAAACGAAGCGTGTTTTTTTTTCTGTTCTACTTACTGGCCTAGCCTATATTTGCCCCCATTATCGCAGTTCCTTGTGACTGTTAAGTCTTTTTAGTGCCTTTCATTACATGCTCTAACGAATTATAACAGGGCTAGCCAACTTCTGACCACAAGGGAGTCAGAATGTATCTTAGGCGAATGTATCCAAGGGCAGTGATGATGATTGGATTTTGGAACTGGGGCTATGGCACAATTATTCTTAATTATATATTAGTCACATGTTATTCGGTACACATTAATTTCCATTAATATCCTTTTTTTAATTATTTTAGTGCTAGAACTTGGCAGGCATACTTCTTCATATTCTCCTTCTCTTTCCGTATTCTTGCCCACTGGTCGATGTACTAAATTAATGGCGCTAAAAGGCGGATCTCCCGAGCTCTAGGACCGTTGGTCGGCATCCACAAATTTCTTCGTAACAGAAGTTACGAAGAAATTTATACCGCACTTAGACAGAGTGTATCCCAAGTCCCCCTCCCCTCGTTTTCTCTAGGGCTAAATGCAACCTTCTTGCTGACGGGACACGGCCGATAAAGGCCAAACTTACATCGCTTGGGATTATTGAAGATGGGGCATGCACCTGCGGCGAAGCAGAATTATGGAAACACTTAAATAAATAAATAAATTTTCTGTTTATACTCCGGCACGACAACCAAGTCAGTAGAGTTTACAATAAATCGTCAATACAAATATTTATCGTATTTAGTAGTTACGGGCTTGAACCCCGGTCCACTCAAGGAACGCGTGCGATGCACTCTCGCTCCTGACCACTGGGCTACGTCAGGCCTTTGGATGTACGAATGCACACTATACGAAGACTCATTTCACAAATCATGTACTTGGCTAACACCAACTCTTTGAATCTGAGGACGAATATAAAGCCTTCTGCAAATATGTACAAAAACTATTTGCAAGAAGACAGCGAGTGGCCCCGTAAAACAACACGCGGAACGCGCTACTAGCACACGGACGGACAGGGTCAAGTAAAGGAGACAGAATCATGGAGCTGACAGAATTCAAATTATTATGCTAGGGCCACTCGTAATCTCTTACATATACGCATGTATGTATTATGACTGTAAATTGCGTGTGCTTTCTGGTCGATTTGCCTGTTTTGCTGGACGGGATAAACCCAAGGGATAAGGACAGTAGCGCTGCGTTCCTACGTGCTGCCAGTAAGCAAAATAAAATTTGCCGCCCTAAATGCTGAATACCGATAAGCGTTAGCCAATCAGAAAACAATATCAAAAAATTTCAGCGCCCTCTTGAACTATCGCCCGTAAGCGACACTTACCTTGCCTATCCACTTCTGGCGACCCTGGCTAAGGATTAAATTTCACCCACCTCGTTGACAATACACCAACGAACTGAAAGGGTCCCACGAGCGACTGCAAGACTGACCTTCACTGAACTTTGTCTTTCACTGCGCTATATCAGAGCTCTGACCCCTACCCACTTTCAAGTAACAACCGGACGGGGGGGGGAAGCACCAGAATGAGGACAAAGAACCTCCCAAGCCTCACCTACCACAATACGCCAGCACAGATGATGACACTCCATCTACAAATGGAAAACGGATGAGACCGCACCTCAAGTGCAACCAAAGCCTATACGGCCCTGACCACACCAGATGGGAATCTAGTCCCATGAGTGACTCCCAAATTCTGGTGACCCAGCGAGGCAGCAGTGCTGTATGGCCAAATTGGCTTTCCTGACCGCGCTCCCTTGCGTGGTCCTATCTTTCCCCTCCTGGCGGGGGAGAGGAGACAGTTTCTGCGGTCCCCTCACCCCGCCCCCCTCCCATTATTTGCCTGGTGAGGCATGGGCCTGCCTCACTGACCATCTGCGAACGCCTTCTCTGTCGTCCTCATACTTCTGCCTTTCACCTCCCAGTCTTTAGCCTCCCCCCACTCTATCTATACGCCAGCGCACATCCCACGCTAAAATTCTAACCACAAGTCTAAATTAAACTATATACACAAACTTTTAGGCTTTACAAAATCTAGTGTCTATCTTTACGATGTTTTTTATTTATTGTTTATTTATAAATCTAGTGTCTACCTTTACGATGTTTTTTTTATTTATTGTTTATTTATAAATCTAATGTCTACCTTTACATGTTTTTTATTTATTGTTTATTTATTTATTTGTTTATTTTATTCTAAGGCCCTAGCTACTGAAATCTCAGGAAACTAAGTGGCAGGGCCTGCCAGAGGAAAATATAAAGCTACTGGGTACCTGGTCTGCCTCCACGGAGCCAAGTGTGGCCATCTTGGGCCCCAGCAGGGGTCTAGCGGCTAAATGACCAGAAGAACAACGATATATATAACACTACACTTACAAAATCCATACACTTTTAAATCTCTCGCCTTTGCAGTAAATTGTTACACCCACAATGAAAACAACGCGGAAACGGAAACCCTTGGTGCCATCAGACACGAATACACTTTGCATTTTACACTTCTCCCGAGCTGCACATGAACGCCATTATGGCGTGAAGTCGAAGGAACAGTAAACAGTAAATAATGTATAAGAAGCAATAGTATAACTACGATTTCTGGAACCCCACCCATCCCCGATGAGATTTGCGAACGCCTGCTGTGCTCTTTAAAACCATTCGATATTAGCCAACTGTCTCCCAGCCTTTTCCCCTCCCCGAAGGTGACGGACCTCTCCGTATTATAGTTTTATCATTACTAGGAAGTTGATTTGTGCTCTCTATAGGATACGTCTAAGCTTCTACTACAAATGGGAAGAATTTAAAAAATTAACAAATAAAGTAAAATAAAGGATTTCTCTCGACCAATATAAAACGACCATTAATAACTTCGAACATCCCCTTAAATATGGATACAGCTTCGAGCGCCCGTAGGGGATTCAAAATTTACTTATATGACAATTTACTTTTAAATTCGGGCAAAAATTTTTATACAGTATTACAAAAAACACAACAAAAATAAACAAACGGAATATTTTAAAAGTAAAAGAATAAATAATAAAGAATAGTTCGTATATACTAATGCTATATACAACGTTATGTTTACAACTGCATGATAAATCTCTAAATTAAATTAATTTAAAAAAATCTGGAACCACAAATTTTTTCTTAGTTCTATGCATCGATGATGCTTAATAAATGAGCCCTGACTTGTTCATTGGTCAGTAATCTGTGACCCAGAGATCAATTAGTGAGCTGCGGTTAAATTCCAAAAAATAAAAATTTATTTTTAAAAAATTAGAATACTAAAAAATATGCAATAAAAATCAATACCCTGGACTTTATTCTTAAAGTGTCCCCAATGAACTTCATATACATTAAACCCTCGATTTAACAGACTAATAGGAGAGAAGGGGTGTCCGTTAATGCCTAAAGTCCGTTAAATCGAAGGTAACCTGGGAGGGCATTTTTTTTGTTCTTAATGTAAAAAAAAAACTTTAATACAATATACAGTGTGTAAAATATAAAATTATTAAATTATAAGAAAGAATATGTAATATTTACCCACCTTTTTGACAGTGTAGTTGAAGAGTATTATGCCGTGACCATAGTGGTAGTAGTACAGTAGTCGTTATTCAGTATCTGAAGGTAGAAGTGAAGGGGAATCCTCAGCTTCAGATTCTTCTGAAATGTTTACAAATGGAGGTACTGGTGTCATCTGTTTGCTTGTAGACGGTTGAGATGTACAAACAGTTGGAGGTGAAATAGGAGTGGGAGTCGGTGAAGTTCGCTTCAAGAAAGCGTCCAGCTTCAATTGTTTGCCACTTTGATGTTGTTTCTTAGTAATGATCGCCCTGAACTGCCGAAAATGTTCATAGTAAGGGACAGTTTCAGGGTCAGAAGATGTCCCTATGTAGTGGATGGCGATGTCCATGAGATTTCTCATTTCAGACAGTGTAGGCTGTGCTGGTGTAATTTGCTTTTCCTCATTGTCTTCTTCTTCCCTTGCCTTGCCATATTGAACCTCGTCCACAATTTCTTCTTCAGTGAGGATTTGGTAGCCAGGATCACCTTCATAATTTTCAAGCCATTTCCGAACATCATCTTCAATTGTTTCCCGGTTGCCAGCATTTACAAGGGTGCGCTAAAAGTCATTTGCCTCAAATCCTTCAAAATCCAAATCTGGTTCAATATTGTACAACGACTTCTTCCTACCATTTGCCAAAGTCGTAGTCTTCATCTCCTTCCAAGCAGCTGCAAAGTTAAAGAGCGCAGTATTATTATTATTATCAATGCTTTCACAAACTTAATGTTGTAGGTGCGTAGATTCTGAAGTGTCCTGGCCTCCTCTTGTGTCTTCTTCTGCATCTTCTTCAACCTTCAACACAATCATTACTTCTTCCAAAAAGTTCTTCTTATACATCCTCTTGCAGGCTGTAATTATTCCCTGGTCCATTGGCTGAATAACAAGTTGTGTTAGGAGGCAAAAAAAGACATTTAATTCTGCCATTCTTACCAACTAACTTCTCAGCACTAGGATGAGCAGGGGTGTTGTCAAGAAGCAACAATGCCTTTACATTATTGGGGGAATTTTTCAGAACATCTGTCTGGAAGTGCCTCACATTAGGACAAAGTGGTTGAAAAACCAGTTACAAAAAATCTCTGAGGTAAACCGTGCATTCTTTGAGCTGGTGTAAATAACAGGCAACTGGTTTCATAATGCCTTTAAGAGTGTATGATTTCTTTGATTTTCCTGCCACCATGGGCTTCAGGCGATGCAAGCCATCAGCACTTGCATCGCCTGAAGCAGAAATTCGCTCCTTACTTAACTTGCGACCAGGAGTGCTGTGTTCATGTTTGGAGGCCAGCGTATTTTCAAAAACAGCACGATAGAACAGTCTTGTTCACAATGCCATGCCTTTTTCTAAAACGCCACAGCCACCCATCATTTGCCTTAACATTAAGTCCCATGTGTTTTCCAAGAGTTTCACATGCAGATTACAACTCAAAACTTCGTACATTAACAGCACTAGGTCTCTTTTATTAAAATACCACCTATACACAGCTTCTAAGTATTTATCTTGCGCAACTTTCATGTGTTTTCTTCTCCTCTCTGTAGAACCACATTTAGAGCTATCAACGCTGTATTTTAAAGAAAAACGTTGCAATTTGGCCTTTGATTTACGGATATCAGAAACAGTTTGTTTTTTTATGCCATGAATTTGACAAACACGTGCTAGTGAGACGCCTTGTTCTAATTTCTGTGCCACATTTCAGTTCACACCCTTACTTTTAACTCCTCTATCACTTGATGCCATTTTAAATTAAAATAAATAAATTTTCTGTTTATACTCCGGCACGACAACCAAGTCAGTAGAGCTTACAATAAATCGTCAATACAAATATTTATCGTATTTAGTAGTCACGGGCTTGAACCCCGGTGCACTCAAGGAACGCGTGCTATGCACTCTCGCTCCTGACCACTGGGCTACGTCAGGCCTGATTGTAATTATAGCAAAATTATTTAATAAATAACGTCACAATTCAGAAATCACAGAAAACTGTATACAACCTTACCGGACGATAGCTTGAGGCAAACTGAGACCGAAACAAAGAGAGTCGGTAGACCTGCAGTTTAGTATCCCGAGTCACCGCCTACTCTTATCTGTAATCTGGGAAAACAGCTATTTGAACACGTTTTCAGAAAAAATAAAAAACAATTTCCTGAATTTGATTATAAAAATAAAAGTAGGTAATTATCAAAACAATAATGGACATAGGTAATTATTATTAATTTTTAATTAATAATAACACTGAAGTTTTGTATAACCTAAAAAAAAAATAATATGTACATTTTTGTATTATTATTTGCCCGGTCCGTTAAATGCGAAAACCGTTATATCGGGGTCTGCTAATTCGAGGGTTTACTGTATTGTATGTGATTACTTGAAACCAAAGTTTGCCAACTTTTCAAAATCTCTGACCCGGAGATGATTTGGACTGGGGTGGAGGTAGTAAAAATAATTCTGAAATTTTGTTACTAAAAAAGTAAAATTTAAATGTTCTTTATTAATAAATAAAAAAACAACAACAACAGTTAAATAATTTGTTTATGATTGGTAAGTTACATGCATTTTAAAAAAGCATATAATAATATACTGTACAATAATACCACATTCACCTGAAAATGAATGTAAATTTTATTATTATTTATTTATTTTATTATTATTATTATTTTTTTACTACCATTCTACGACCAAGAGAAACTTGGAGTCACACATGGCATGCTTAAACACTCGAGGTGAAACCGGAAATGGACTTTGTGGAGAGTTTTTGACTTTGCAGAGAAGTGAAACTAGTGAAACGCTCCTAGGTGGGACTGTAATCAGAAGACTTGTTCTTCATTTTTCATTTAGAATTTTGAATCTATCCATCAGATGTTGCAGAATATTAACCTGCGATGAAAAGAAGTTTGACGGATCACGGTTATATAGAATAATAACCCTTGATACATTTTGACCTCCTTTACTCTTTAAAGCAATTTCGAAGATCCCTCCCAACCTTATTCTTAAAACGATGTTGATAATTTCCCCTTATTCTTGAAACAATATTGAAGATCTCTTTCCCCTTATTTCTAAAACAAGGTCCGTAATAATCTTCAAAAATTTTTGAATCCCTCATACGTTTATTATTGTGTGAAAATAGAAGAGGCAATATGTTGTACTGAGAAAAATAAAAAACACGCTTTATTATAAACGTTAATTGTACTGTAAATCGACTTTTTAAATTTAGTTAGAGAAGAACATTACATGGAAAGCCCACTATATTACTAAGTAAATGTTTTAATTTCTTTATTGGTTGGAAAAGGTAAAATTATTACAACTATCATAATCAGTTCCAATATCCAAATTAGGAAGTTAGGCGATATACGCAGTGATTATTACGTTTCAGGCACGTTCTATCACTTGATATAACAAAATTTAAGAAATAAATTCACTGTTTTTCTTTTTGTGATTAATAGAAGTGAAAAATAAACAGCTAATTATCTTGTTACCAATTAATTGCTAATTAATTAACAAATAATGTATAAAATTGTTTTCTCATCAGTGCACATACCTCACAAAGTAATTTTCGCTCAAAGTTTTGTAATACTTTATTTATTTCCTCCTGGAGTTTTAATCAAAATAGAAATGCAACACGTATTTCATGGATGCTCTGTGATCTTCACGTATCTCGGATCGTAGTATGCAGTCAACATACGTTGTAATGTTTACTTCACAATTTCCTCCTGTAGTTTAATAACATTTGGAAGATAACACGTATTTAAAGTTTCTACTATGATTAATATAAGCAAATAGCAATAACTCATGATTTCCATATTTAGTACACTGATAAAAAAAAAAAAAAAAAGAGTTCATCAAAAAAGCGTTACGTCATATGCTCGAATCGAGAACATTTTTTTTTTTCCCTGCTCATTTATCGTACTGTTCATTCATTCCTCCAATCATCACATGGCGAGAAACAATATCTATTGCTTCAGCTATGAAATACGGCATATAGATAGTCTATGCGACATGTATGAAAAAAAAAAATTAAAAGGAAAAAAAAAAAAGGATTAATAATTTCCGGATTTCTTTTTGTAGCTTTCAATGAAATTCGAATTAAATGACAAATCTTTCTAAAAGAGAAACTATCAATTGTGAAATGTCATGAAATCCATCCACTGGAAGTCGAGTTATTAGCGGACAGAATGACAGATATTATGGAGACAACAGGTGCTATACATATACAAGTATATGCGAATGGGCCGAAAAAACGGCTACGTGTTTTCTGGATTCCTTCTTTGGGACATGTTTTTGGTTTTGAAGTCACTTGAATGAAACCAGCAATGGCTGTTAGTCACGTATGTGAATAATAATGTATGATATATTTTTTTTTTCTAAAAACTGTATATATTTAAAATTACAAACATTACTTTTTCCAACGGATTTTTAAATAGTGTGTGTGTGTGTGTGTGTGTCGAGAATCCCAGGTATTAATTATGATATAGATTCAAAATTAACTTAGAAAATAATACGTTGAATTAAATTCAAAAGAATTTTCAATGGACGCTGCTCTTCGTGGATTAATGTTATTAGTGGAGGCCCTTAGGGTTCGGTGTTGGGCCCACTGTTGTTTTATATATTTATCCATGATATTGATGAATTTATATCAGGCTTAATGTGGAAGCTTGCGGATGATACAAAGGTTGTCAATGTTATTAATGGCAGTGTGCTACTGCAACAGGATCTAGAAAATTTGGGCAGATGGGCTGAGAAGTGGTAACTGAAGGCCTCATTGACAAATGCAAAGTACTGCATATGGGAAGAAGTAATCCCAGAAAAACGTACCAATTGTGTGCTGCTACACTTAGGGTGGTAGAAAATGAAAAAGATCTGGGAGTAATCGTGCAGCAGATATGAAGTTTTCTGAGCAATGCAGACAGGCTGCCAGAGCAGGTCATGGTGTATTGTCAATAATATACAGGAATTTTGCTAGTATGGAAAAGTAGGTGATTATGCCTGTTGTATAAGTCAATGACCAGGTCACGCCTTGAGTACTGCGTACGGGTCTGGAGGCCTCATTTTAAGAAGGATGTAGATTTGCTAGAATGAGTACAGAGAAGGGCAACAGGATAAGTGAGGGGAACGAAAGAGTTCTCTTACCAAGAAAAGCTTAAGCTCTGCAAATTGCAGTGGTTGGAGACTAGTCACCTGCGAGCTGATCTGATTGAGGTGTATAAGGCCTTGAATGGGTTGAGCGCGCTGAATTCTGATGGGATTCTTCCGCTCGCTCAGATTACGAACCTGAGGAGGCTTAAATTCAAACTGGGGAAAGACAGTTGTAGAATAGATGTGCGGAAATTTGTGGAAGTTAATAGCTTAAATAAATTCAAGGAGGAACTAGACAATCTTTTAGAGGGAATGGATGTGTGAAATAGTTTTTTTTTTTTTTTTTTTGGCTAATGCTTAATTAAGCTTATGCGCTTGCTTTCTTGCATCAGATTCTCCAATACTACTACTACTGTATATCGAGAATCACAGTTATTAATTGCGATATAGTTTCAAAAATAACTCAGAATTAATACATTGAATTAAATTAAAAAGGATTTTAATCGATACTTATGTTTGCATAACTGTTTTTTTTTTTTTTTTTTAATAATGATTATAGGAAGTCCAGTCCGTCGGTCGCGTGCGGCCCATTCGTAACACTGTGCGGTCCTCAGCCATGTAGGCAGCCCTAAGTCCCTCGAACTACCGCGTCATATAGTTTCAAAGTGACTTTTGAAAATATTATTTTTTTAATAATATTCAGATTCCTGTATTTTTCCTCAGTGTGTAACAATTTTATTATAACCATGTAATAAAAATATTTTTAGCTTTATATAATAATTGTTGAATTTTGTTATTTAATCGTAAAAAAATATAACTGTAAATATAAATATTGATAAAAAAATTAAATTCTGTTTCAAAAAATGTATAATTAGTGATAAGAACCGTTCTTGCATCCTGCTACCCTGCTTCTCTTGAGAACCTGTGTGGTCCGCAGCCTTCGCCATTTTCTATTTTGTTAACATGCTTGTTAACATATTAACTTTTTTTTTTTTTTTTTTTAAATTTGTGAAAGAAATTTTAACTAACAATACAAAAAAAAAACAAAATGTCGATTGTGAACAAGTTCAGGACAGGAATGCCAAAACATAAATAGTTTCATAATCTAATTGTTCTATTAATTTGGAATTTATATGCCTATATAAAAGGAACCATAAACTATACCCAGTAAGAGAATATGAATTTCTCCTTGAACTTTTTAAAATTATCTTCACGTGTAGACAAACAAATCATAACAGTACTTTTAAGTTTTATTGTTGGGTCATACTTATTGTTTCCGATAGAAACAAATTGTTTCTACACACTAGTTAAACAGAAACAAATTGTTTCTGTTTAACTAGTGGATCATTTACAGTTGAGAACCGAAGTGTTATTACCTCAGGTTAGGGTTATTAGGTGACAAAAGTTTGCTGAGTCCTCTGACATCTTACCTCGGCCTCATAAATATGGAAACTGCAGAAAGTCTAAAATGCTTAGATATATCTTTGCCACTTTATCTATCGAGTAATGAAGTAAAGAATTTAATTGTTTCGCGATTGGAGATATTAATTCTAGAAGATTCGTCCAAGTATATTTCGGATGGAGAAACTCTTATTATGGATATTTTTTCACTGCTTTGCCATTTGAAACTGTTTAAACATTCACAAGACTGGAATCATATTTTCGAACAAAAGGTGGTCTATAAGTTAGCGAGTATGTGTTACTATTGGCGAGTAGCTGATAGCGGTCTGGTATCGACAGTTTTAAGTGCCATCTATGACTGTGATAAAAATTTCACAAAACTGTTTACAGATGCAGTGGTCCATCGCGAAGATTTCAATTATTTACACTATTTCCTTATACATGCTCAGAGGACGAGGTCCATCTTTTCAAGATGGCGTCTCGTAGATGTTCCGGTATATTCGAACAATTCTATGTCACCATGCAGACTAGCTTTGCTGGCATCGAGAGCAGATCTGTTGCTGCTTCTTCTTCGTTTTGGAAGTCAACTATCTCTAGAAAATGAGTGCTACGATGAAAAGTCTGAAAACTTTGGATACGGGAAGTTAATTCGTTTCGCCTTATCGAGATTTCTGTGCGAAACAAACTTTCATTGTGATCCGGGTAACCTGTCTACCCTCGAACATTCCCTAATGTCAAATAGGATTGCTTGCTGCAGAGTTCTATTGAGGGCTATAACACATCTCGACAGGAGCACTCTACAGTATCTTCAATTGGGTTTTCAAGGTGGGAGATTTTCTTATGTTCGCAATATAAAGGACGTCATCTTAAAACTTGTCGACCTCAATCTGCTTCCCACGCTGAAACAACGTTATTTAGAACCTTCAGAACTCAAACACCTTTGTCGCTGTGCTATCAGGAAAAGGATGCATGATAACTGGCAACTGCCCTTTGGCATCGTGACTTTACCGATTCCTATTCAGTTGAAGCGATATGTCGACCTCTTAGAGGACTGATAAATGGCAGCAAAGGTGGTATGTAAATAAAAAAAAATAAAAATAAATAAAATTTCTTAAAAACAATCCTTGAATAAGTGTCAGTACCTTAGGATTTCAGCTATTATAATCAGATAAGTCTTGATTCAGCTTTTCTTTTCCATATTTAAAAAAAAAGACAAAGACTAAGGGAAGAATGAAGTTTCTAAAACTATATGGTGCCCAATTAGAATAAAATTAATACCTAGACAGTACAGTAGAATTACAGATGATTTATACGAATAAGTTGAAAGAAAAGGGATGTTTTTACAGTTCACCAATTACTGGCATTTCCAGCACTTGTATAAAAATTTCAGAGCTTGTATTGTATAGATATGGTGCTATGGAGCTAATATTTACTAAATAAATAAGTGTTAACTTGTAGAAGCTAATATTTAGGCCGCAACAAGGGCTGGAGGGTACGTGGACTATGGATTTTAAATCAGATCTGAAACCCACTTGTTTCTTGTTCCAGATCCTTGATTTGAAGCGACAACTGACACAAATTCTGAACATCATTAGATAGTCTTCATGGATAGAAAATTGGTTATAATTGCCGTCCTCACCGCACTAGGTGGAAAGGGTCCGCGTTCGAATTCCGTTAATGACGTGAGGAACTTTTAAAAATGGGCCTTTTTTTTTTCACTTCATAGTTTGCTTGTTTGAGAACCTTGATTTAAAGAGGCATAGCTTGTGCATTCTGCATTTTTTTAATGATGTAGATTTATGTAGTTTTAAAAATTGCTTAAAAACTCTGCTCTGTTTATTCCCCCCCCCCCATAAGTTATACACCTTTTAGATGACCGGTTGATTGTTTATAATTAGCGCGGGGCACCTAAGGCCACGAGGCATCGCTATGTAATGTCTGTAAAAATGTTTATATTTTATGGTCAAGTTTCTGGATGAAAAATTAGTTTACGTGATAAAAAACTTGCTCAATTCTCGCTCTCAGATCGACTAACCGGCCACTGTTGGTTGGGGTGGTGTACGATCACTCTAGTGTGGGGTTTCTGGTGCTAATGGATACACACAGAAGGTGAATTTTTGAAATCAGTGAATCTCTGTGAGGAGATTTCCGATCCTTTTCTAGTAATTGCCATGGTGTTTACAGTATAATCTGTTGTGCCGAAGAACCAGGCACTAGAGGTTAAATCCCTATGCAAACTCGATCAGAAATTGCACACTTCTCCTGTCCACGGGTTTGATTGACCACGCCAGGTTGTTATAGCCCCTGTTTGCACATGTTGAGCCAATGCCACCCGTGACAAATATTTCTGCTACTGATATTTTAGCCAGCGTAGGTAGCTTGAGCTAAAGCAAAATTATAACAGAAGTTATTATAAGCAAAAGCTGAAGTATCTTTTGCTTAATCACATATATAAATTAAAAATTTTGTATTTAGGTTGATTTTAAACTTAAAAGCACAGCCCTTAGATAATTTCACAATAAAGTCTGAAATGGAAACATAATGAATAAAACAGGAAACGAAAGTAAGAAAAATCTTAAACCAAGTAAAACTGCAGTTGACCTTTTATTTTGGTTAATAATGCAATTTTATTTTGCTAATTTTCGAGCAGTGATATTTGTAAGTACCTCAGTTACTTATATACGTTACTTGCTTTTTGATTCAATAATCTGTTTTTAAATGCTATAGATCTATAACGGTTTTAGCCTTTTTTTTTCTCTGTTGTTCATTTAACTATACTCATCCAAAGGCTTTTCCTGAATTTGTTTTGTCCCAAACTAAACAAACTACCTGAAAAGTGAACTAAATTCGGCAGAAGTTATGTATTGTTCACAACTTTTTCATCTTTTAATGAATTGTATGAAATATTGATCTTACCCCGCCAGAGTCAAATATTAATCTTACCTCACCAGTTGTAAAGTTGTAACCCTTGTATGCGAGACTCTAGCGGGGTAAAATTAAAAGGTTACAACTGTTAGATTAAAGAGGATTAAAGTATTACAACTTTAACGTTGTAACCTTTAATCTTTTAAATTTACTGGACAAACAGTCATCCTTGTTGGTCCTTCCCGTGCAAATTTGGAGCACTGGAGCAACTGTGCCTCCGAAAATCAGGCCTTGAATTATGATTTAAGTGGGTTCGCAACGTTAAGGGATTGTGTTCCCGGCTTACTTGTTGGTTTGGGATTTTTATTGCCAGTAATAAACTTTGAAAATCTGGGGGCTATGTACAAGTAAACTGCCTGCTCTTAATTTTCGAAAATGGATGTATAGAAGAGTGGGGTTTTTTGAAATGCGTTCGGTTGAGAAGGAGAGAGCTTTACTTCTAAATCAAATTCGAAAACGAATGGAAGTTTTTGTGGACATTTTTGTAGCAATGCTTTGGTGGAGTGATAACTGATATCGTCTTGTGGTGCTGGAAATCTCTTGGTTCCTTGGGCATCAGTTGCCGGCCCAAGGAACCATATATATATATATATATATATATATATAATGAATATGAGTTAAGTTAATAGTGGTAAGAGTTTTTAAAGGTAAAATGTGATATACTAGCTTATCAGGTAAACCAAAAACCATTGCGGGTACCCAACGTGACCTGGAAATTGGGTAACCGCAATGGTTTTTGGTTTACCTGATAAGCTAGTATATCACATTTTACTTTTAAAAACTTTTACCACTATTAACTTAACTCATATTCATATTTATACAGACCGATGTAATGTTTAATCGTCTTAGATGGCATCAATTGGTTATGTGACTATTTAATATTTATTATAATATTTATATTTATTATAAAAATTTACTATTTGCTTTTTCATACTTGGATATATATATATATATATATATATATCTTAGACAGTTCACTTATTGTTTGTGATATTTCTTATATTAAATTTTGTGTTATTCTAAACTATAACTTCATTAATTTCTTTCTTTTTTTTTTCCAACATTGTTTTCCGATTTGATTTTTTTTATATATATATATATACTTTATATTGTCACTGGCTCTGTCATCAAATCTGACGATCACTTTTCAGTCGCTTCTAATAGAGATAAAAGGCTGAAATTTTGCACACATTCCTAATTCGCGTGACAATGCATTCTATCAAAATTTGAGCTAAATCTATCAAGCGGTGTACGCGCAGCCATTGCATGTCATTATACAGTAAACCTTCGATTTAACGTCCCCCGATATAACGGATTTCCGATTTAACGGACCGGACAAATAATAATACAGTTATGTATATATTAATCTCGACCATATTATTTTTTTAGGTTATACAAAACTTCACTGTTATTATTAATTAAAAATTAATAATAATTACCTATTTCCATTACTGGTTTGATAATTACCTACTTTTATTTTTATAATCAAATTCAGGAAATTGTTTTTTATTCTTTCTGAAAACGTATTCAAATAGCTGTTTTCCCAGATTACAGATAAGAGCAGGCGGTGACTTGCGAGCTGAACGTGACTGGGGACACTGCAGGTTTCCGACTCGCTTTGTTTCGGTCTCAGTCTGTCTCAAGCTATCGTGCAGTCAAGTTGTATACAGAGTGTGTCTGTGATTCATGAATTGTGACTTTATTTTTTAAATAAGTTTGCAATCCTTACAATTTAAAATGGCATCAAGTGATAGAGGAGTTAAAAGAAAGCGTGTGAACTTAAATGCGGCACAAAAATTAGAACTAATTGAGAAATTAGAACAAGGCGTCTCAGTGGCACGTGTTTGTGAAATTTACGGCGTAAAAAAAATAAACTGTTTGTGATATCCGTAAATCAAAGGCCAAATTGCAACATAATTTTATATTGTATAGTACTGTATATTGTATTACAGTTTTTTTTTTACATTAAGAACAATAAAAAATGTCCCCCAGGTTTCTGCATTAACGAACACCCCTTCTCTTCTATTAGTCCATTAAATCGAGGGTTTACTGTATTGGCTACCTGGATTTATATCTGATCCGGATTTCGGACCTTTTCCACACTTCTTATATGATTGTAATTTTGTAAACAATCTCTTTTGACGTAAGCGTACTTTATTTATAAAAATATATGAAAATTTCTATTCATAAAAAATAATAAAAATAAGAAAATAAAAAATAACATAGAAAACAAGTTTTTCTAAAATATACCTTAATTCCGATAAAATATAAGGTGTTGCTTTTACCCCTGCAACATAAAATGCCTCATTTAAAAAAAAAAACGGTAAAGGCCACCCACACCTTATATTTTATCGGAATTAAGGTATATTTTTGAAAAACTTGTTTTTTATATTATTATTATTTATTATTATTATTATTTTTTTTTTTTTTTTTGCGAATTGGTTTGTGTATCTCTCGAGTATCCTCAATGGAGCTTCAGATGGCTCCCTAGTAATGTCTGACACGGTCGGCAAACTTATGGATGGTGCGGAAATTCTGGTAGCACTCTGCTTTAATGTGAAAATATCTTAACTGATGTCAAGTACAGTAGACTGCATTATCCTTAGTGGCCAGGAAATAAATTTTTGCCAGAATAATTTGCAAAAATGAGAGAAAAACCCTCTGAAAAGCAATAATCCAGAGGCTACTGTGAAATCAGACGGAAGTTACGTTACAGTCCTGCACCGATGGAAATCCAAGTTCAGTGACACTGTCCTTTAATTCTGAAGTCCGTTAAAGAAAGGGTTTGCTATAATCACTGATATCTTACCAAGGACGTTAAGATCTAATCTCATTGTATTTTATATAATATAATTTTAATATCATTTATATCTCCATTAATATCATTACATCAGGGATTCTCAAGCTTTGAGATACCGTGACCCCCTTAAAATATATAAATCAATTTGTGCGACGCTCCCCCTCCCCTATGAATAAAACCAATGATTTTATCTATGTTACAGTTTGTCAAGAAATAAATATAAAAAAAAAAGATAAACAGATATGCAAGTATAAAGAAGTTAAATTGAAAATAACGTTCTATAACATACTGTAAATGGCAATTTAACAAATGCTGAGAAAAATAAGCAGGTGGAAAATCGATTCGTAAGCTTAGTAATACCGAAAAAATCTGTGCTTGGCTACCAGCTGAGGAAAGATTTTAAAAATTCCGCGACCTCCGCCTACCTTAGGAGGATTGCGACTCAGTCTGAGACCCCTGCATTACATGATTAGTCTAATTTAAAAAAAAAAAAAAATTATTCGCTTTCAATGTATAGTAATGACATAGCTGATAATTTTGGCTGTACTAAAATATTCCTTAATTTAGTCATCCCAGAATGGAATCCACAGACAGATTTTCATCTGTCCACAAGGGCATGTACGAGTAACTCGGGGTATAAGAGAGACGCCCAAAAGCGTGCGGAAGCAGTGTCATTAGTTTAAGAAGAGTTCTTGGAACTAATCAATAATTCTTCAGAATAAAGAAAATTGAATTGGAGAGTTCCAGTATGGTACGATGAACACTTGTTCAAAACGATTAATACAGCAATTTGAGCCATGTTACTTTTTGGATCAGCTTTTCTCTATTAGAGCGGCTTCTCAGCATTGGCGTGCATCAAAACGACTATGACAACACGGGTGGTGGTACAAGATCTCTGTGCTCAGATGACAATGAGCTTTTAATTAATTTAGAGAGGATGCTACGTGATTGTTCGTCATATGAGAAAGAATTAAATAACGCTCCACTAATATTGATAATTGTCATTTATTGCAATTAACTTCTAACTTGAGCTCTTATTCTAATCCCCTCTGTGGGCCTGACGATGGGAAACATCGCGCCAAATTGTTTGTGTTGGTATTGAGATTTTAAATTTAAATGACATTTCAATAAAAACAATTTAATCTATCACGTGATATATTATATTAAGTGGAACTTTATTTAATTCTTTCTCATACAATGAACTGTATATCGTCACTGTAAAAATTAGTTTTATGTCTCCTATTGATTGACTGAAGTTTTCGTAATTCAACTTCATTTTTCCTATTAAGTTGTAATATGTATTTTGCAAGAGTTTCCTTTTGAATAAAACAATAAAAATATTATTGTCTTGTCTTTCAAAGAAACATGGGTGATTGGCAATTTAAATTTTGAAAACCGCTGCTTTAAATAATTATTTACTTCCCTGGAGTGCTGGAAAAGATCGTCCCACTTGCCTAAAGGGCATCATTCAGAAAATTAAACAATTTCCACATTAGGAAATATTTCAGAGAGTTTGCACGTTTTTATTAATTTTAGGATACCTGTATCTATGAAAATTTTCTTTTCCATGCAGTTTATAAAGTATAAAAAAAGGTTAATTTCGTCATCTTAATCTTGAGCGCATATCTGTTGTATATGTCATTTTGAACTCATTTAAATTAATTTCTTTGTTTTCGTGAAAAATGAATTTATTCGATTTTTCTTATTTTTATTTTTCTTTCTTTTTTTTTTTTTTTTTTGTATACCTCGGATACTGCGTTCAGTCAGTGAATTAAAAAAAAAAAAAAAAAAAAAAAGTATCGAGACAATATTTTTTGTATTTTGGTATATATACTGTATACCAAAGAGTTTTAGGTCATCTAACTGTACTATGTATTTACTCATAAATATTTTGTAAAGATTTTGGACCAGTATTTTTTATTTTATTTTTACGCTGCATGTATTGAAATAAAATGTTTCAGAACAGCACGTTAAAAAAAAAAATAATAATAAATAAATAATCTTATCTCAGGCATGCTTGTTCACAACTTTCTTATCGCAGGTCTCTATTCTGCAAATAAGGGTAAGAGCAAATAACACCTTTTTATCAGCAATGATAGGAGCTTTATAAAAGTACTTGGTTTAAGGATAAAACTCATCTCTGAAGGGATGAGTTTTGAAGGGATGATAAAACTCATCTCTGAGGGATTAAAAACAATATGATTATTAGTGGTATTATGGAAATCAACCAGTATACCAGTATAATTCATTTCTTTACGATTATATTTGCTGTACCACATGGAAATAATGAAATTTAATATATTTTTGGGGAATATATTATTAGACGCATCAGCAACTAAGGCTATATTGTGCAATCCTACGTATGTGTACAAGTGCGTTCACGGCCCGGAAACTCCGCAAAAGCGGCAGCCACTCGTTGGGAACCTCTCTCTCTGTCTCTCTCAGATCGGCTAACTATAGCATCGACTGAGTATTTTAGAAATTCCTCCAGTCATAGACGGGAATCGAATCCAGACCTGACCTCTTACATAAGTGACAAGTGGTGAAACTACTATACGTACTGTCATGGAGGAAATGAAGCCCGTGGCTTCTGTTTTATTTTTTCTTCTTTCTGATTATAAAAGACGTCAAAATGCGTCTTCTTTATATAAACCACATGTGCACAATTATTTTGGAATAAAGAAGCCTTTTAAGAAGGCGTCCAGTTTTCGACTGGATTGGAACGCAGACCTTTTCAGACGTGTGACAAAACCCATGTGCTGTCACGTAGGACCTAAGTGTAATATCAGGTTCACTACTTAGGCAAATGTTCAGTTGTATCGTTATTAATATAAGAAATCAAAAATTATGAATCCAAGTGGAGATATTCCGACTGTGCGATTGCAAGAAAATAAAGTCTGTATTTTCTTTAACTACTCTGAATCAGTTCAACCAAACTTATCATTGGCTTCCAGTTCACCCAAAAAGTCAAGGATGGGGTTGCTTTATACACTGTGCAATTTGTGCCATAGCATGTGGACTCCGGGAGTCAAAGAGGCTGAGTCCATCTCTCTCTCTGTCTAAGAAGTCGAATAACACTGCATTCTTCTAGATTGGACACACCCATTGTGAATACTACAGGGTTGTTAAAATTAAAGTATCCCTATGTAGAAAAATTAAAGTATCCCTATGTTAAAATTAAAGTATCCCTATGTAGAGGGCTCTGGAGCGAGGTCTAAGACTCGTAGTGAAGGGAAATTTGGACAGGTACAGGTACAAAAAAGAATGCGCTCGCCATTTATTGGAAAAAAAAATTAGTTACAAAATTTGTCACTGTATGGCGCGTAACTATCTTAGTTAGGATTATGCAAATAACGTAAGTTATTTGTATAATCCTAACTAAGATAGTTAGTTAGTGCTGGGGCAATAGCTTACGATTATGCAAATAACTTACGTTATTTGCATAATCGTAAGTTATTGCCCCAGCACCACTACTCAGCTCTACTGTACTGTATAAAAGCAAAGCAGTCTCTTCAAAATCATACAGTAGATGTTTGCCTGCACTACAGCAAGCAATGCCAACAACGTTGCAGGAAAAGACGCTATTGGTGAAGCTGTACTATCAGAACAGCAACAATGCAGCTGCGGCTATCAGATAATTCCGCTGTCAGAAGCGCATAAGGCATAGACCTATGACTGTTTGTGCTGTCCGCAGAATGATCGGAAAATTTGAAGCGACAGGACATCTTGGTGTCCAACCAGGTAGAGGTCGAAAACGAGTAGACTCCTCTCGTGTTGAAGATGTAGCTATGGCTGTCGTGGATTTATCAAGTCAATCTCCATGTGGTAGCGCAAGTGTGCCAGCTGTTTCTCGTGAAGTGGACATGCCGTATTCCACCGTAAGGCTAGTAATGCGTCAGGTGTTGCGGTACTGTCCTTACAAGATGCACATGCTACAGCAGCTAAAGCATGATGATGCAGATATTCGTTTCACGTACGCACTTCAGTTTCTAGCGCCAATGACAGTGGATATCATTTGGCCATGGAACATCCTTTGGAGTGATGAAGCCCACTTCTGCTTACATGGACAAGTGAATAAGCACAACTGTCGCATTTGGGCAACAGAAAACCCTCGAGTTATCCAAGAGGTCCCGTTGCACTCTCCAAAAGTGACAGTGTGGTGTGAATTTACGGCCACATTCCTGATTAGGCCATATTTTTTTGAAGAGGAAACACCGACTGGACCATGCACCTGTTCCGTCACTCGACAGCGATATTATGAAATGTTGGCAAATTTCGCAATACCAGAGCTGCAACAACGTGGGTGCCTTCAGGATACCATATTCATGCAAGATGGTGCGCCACCCCACATCCACCGTTGTGTCCAAAGATTGCTAAGGCAACACTTTACAGACGAATGGGTCATCAGCCGTTGTTTCCAGACATCTTGGCCATCCCGATCACTGGACCTCACCCCACGCTACTTCTGGTTGTGGGGTTTTTTGAAGAACCAGATGTATCGGGAAGGATGTCAAACTCTGGCAGATCTGAAGGACAGCATTAGACGTCATGTGCTGGCTATTCCAGTTGACATGTTACGTTCTGCTGTAGAAAATGCTGTTCTTAGAATGGAAACTGTTGTTGACCAAAATGGAGAACACATTGAACAGTTGTAGCGCTGTTCAAGTGATTTGTATTGCCACAGTGCCATATAGTGACAAATCTTGTAACTAATTTTTTTTCCCAATAAATGGCGAGCGCATTCTTTATTGTACCTGTTGTCCAAATTTCTCTTCAGTACGAGCCTTAGAACTCGCTCCAGAACCCTCTACATAGGGATACCTTAATTTTAACAACACTGTATATTGCTACTGCTGTTACACATCACTCTTCACACATACATGGCAGCCAACGTTCCCTACTGCTTAGTAGAAGCATTAATTCCAATTCCCATAACGGGTTAAATTTTTTGTTTGGATTTTATTAGTAAGTACTCAAATAACGATTCATTGAAATAATTATACGAATAAAATGGTATATAAAGACATCCTTTGCATATAATAATAATCTAGCATTTTTTTGGCGGTATAGACCCTATATCATTTACGAGCCGTTCGAAAATGTTCGAATTCAGTAACTCGCATCGATAACCTGAGAACCTTTTTGAATCAGGGCTAAGCTGTTCTGTGGTGGAGCTTAAGGCCTCCCCCTTCCACATATCCCCCCCACACACAGATTGTATCTGAGTTTTCATTTTTCAAACGGATGCCGCCTTTAGAATATGCACAGTTAAGAGATGTGAAACACGTGTCCAGATTAAACCTGGTGGTAATGCAAACTTTTGTTCGTGTGATTTATGCAGCCTCAGTGAATTTTGTTGTCTGGTGAATTTTTTTATTTTTGACAAATAAAACTTACGGTAATTTAATTCCCTACATTAAGAAAAGTCGAATTCTATTTTCTATATAGGCATCAGCATTCATAATGGAGAGAGTAGGCTCTGTAAAAGTCCGTTCACAATGAAGCTTCTTTGCGCGCGCGCACGCGCACACACACACACACACACACACACACACACACACACACACACACACACACACACAGCGAGCGGCCGAAGGAGACAACTAAAATTAGAAATTGATTGACCATGATTTCGGCAAGTAGCTTCGCTAGATATATAACATATGAAGTCCAGCACTGGTTTTCTCAAAACGATACATTACTATAAAAATAAATTGTACCCAGTAAAGCCATAATTAATTATTTTCACCTAAAAGATGTTTTGTTCTACTATATTGGGTAGGCGAGCGTGCGTGTGTATGTGCGTCTCGTCTTTTACTGCTCACATATACAGTATACCCACTTCTAATTCGTTGTTCTTGCTGGGTTTTAGGCGCATCAGTAATTCAGACCATATTGGGCCGTATATAATACGTCCGTAAATGACGTGTGTTCTGTTGTCAATATGCTGATCGAAAAACGCGAGTTTCCAAGAGAAACACAATGCTACCCTTGCCTGAGCCCACTAACTCAGCCACTTTGTGAAAAAGGCCCATAAAATTCTTCGCATCATTGAGGGAATTCGAAATCAGGTCTTTTCCACCGGTTTGGGGAAGACGGTGATTATACGCGCTGTGCTACACACCAGGGCCTTCTAATCCGCTTTTCTTGATGACAAACGTTACATTTTTATGTAAAGTACATTTTTAATAAAAAGGTTTCGTTCCAGCTTTTCTAAATGAATTTTTGTAATAAAAATGTTGATTCTTTAGTTAATTGAAAATAAAGAAATGTAAGTTTTCTCTCATTTTTCAATTTGTTGTGTCATTTTTCAATCTATAAAAGAAAAGTGTCTAAAAAAATTGCGTTCTGTAGAACGCAATTTTTTTAGACACTTTTCTTTTATCTAAAATGGAATTTCTGAGATGTAACTTAGCTTTAGTTTCGTTGCTGTGATGCTGTTAGATTCGTCTATGGAGGTGGGGGGGATGATCTGGAAGGGAGGAGTTGTAGGCCCACTAAACTTTTTTTTGTAACCTTCATGAAGTTTGTCCAATATTTATCAAAGGATACCCATATATAAAATTAATTATAGTATACACCACCTTATCAAAAGTCACAGGATATCCCTCTGCTTGCAGGAACCTGTGACTACGAAATATGCAAATATTTTGGCCAATAAAAGAGATTGGCGGTTATCCCAAAATTCATATTGAACGTGTACTCCAAATGATGAGCACGCGTAAAAACTAACAAGAGTTTCAGAGGGGAACGATAATTGAATGTAATGTGGGGAAAATGATTAGGCTTGCTATTTCTAAGGAACTAAGCGTTTTCAATTATTTGACAATTATTATCATGTTCGAGCCGAAAACCATTTCATCTGCCCATGTATATTATATCCACAAATTGCGTGCGTTCTCTGGTATAGTTGCATGTTTTGCTGGATGAAAAACCCGAGTTTCCGGGCGGGGAGGGGACCTTGCAATCTATGCTTGAGACTGACTAACTCACCCACAGAGTGTAAAGAGTCCGTCAAAGTTCCTCGCGTCAACAAGCTGTTTCCCCATGCTGTAGGGAGGACGATGATTATAGTCACTGTCCTATCGCGCAGACAAGTTGACAGTTAGCAACGAATTGAAGATGTGCAACTCTAGAGACCAAGAATCAACCAAGTAGTTTCTACGACATGAAGTCTGACCGGGCTAGCCAGGTGGATAAAGTGCCTGCCTGGCAACCCAAAGGTCGTGGGTTCGAATCCCGCCTCGGGCTTGGATCAGAACTTTGGGAGGTGCATTATGGCCACAGAAGCCGATGCGCGAACAACTAACAAAACAACATGAAGGGAGCTGCATGCAGAGGTCGAAGTAGAAAATACAATTATTGAGTGGAGGTTATTGATATGGACGTTAGAGGTTAAAAATATTTTATTTTTTATCTCTAACATACATTTTCTGTTAGAATCTGTATACGTTATAATGCTGAAGAAAGGGTCCATTTACCCTGAAAGCTCCATTTTTAGTCTTTAAAATTTGTCACTGGATTTATACTGTATTGTTATTTTTTTTTAATGAAAAAAAATGCGCCCGACCCATTTCAAGCCTGGAGGCATGCCATGAATTTTCACGGAAGAGCTACAGCCCACTAGCTGGTTGGTTTTAGGCGTATCAGCAAGTTACACCATGTGTCTGTAAATTTGAGTGTATTCTGTGGTCGATTTTCTTTAGGCTGTACGGAGAACCCGAGTTTCTGGGAGAAAAAACCATGCTACCCTCTCCTGAGACCGACTAACTCAGTCATGTTGTGATAAAGGTCCATAAAAATTCCAGAGTTTTAATCGCGTCATAGATGAGATTCCAATTCAGGTATTTTCCACCTGGTGTGGGGAGGACCGTGATTATACCTGTGCTGTCCACGAGAGCAGTGACGAAGTATCCCACACAGTATACACATCAGATAGATGCAACTAGCTGTGGCGTACGCCGAAAAAAAGTTTTCACTCGGATTGTATTGTATTGTACAAAAAATAAAGTTCAATGGTAGTACTATGATGATAAGGGCCTTGGAAAGCTCTGAGTTCAAATCCTCTGATTGCCAGGAATTTTTATGAACTTATTTCATAACGTGGCTGAGTTAGTGAGTCTTAGCGAGGGTTGTATGGATTTTTCTCCCAGAAACTAAGGTTTTTTTGTCCAACAAACTGAAGAATACACAGAGTTACAGACAGACATAATATGCTGATGCCTGATAACCCTAGTCGCTATTGCACTTAACACACACCACCACCACCACCATCACTTAAATCTGTACCTGCAAGCAGAACCGAATTTAGTCATAAGCTAAATAAATACATTTTTACGAGCTTCGCATACTTTAGCTTAGGGACTCATGTCTATATCAAGCTCTTGTATTTCCTTCGAGAGTAGGATTACGATTGCTGAGCTTCCACACTCTAGAAAAGGGCTGGTTTGGAATCCTGTCAAGAGGAAAGAAATTTTTATGAACTGTTTTCTTATTGGAGCCTAGTTAGTCGGTCTCAGCAAAGGGATGCAAGCTCCCCTCCGAGACTCGAGTTTTCATCCAGCGAAACAAGCAAAGCAAAAACACCACAGAATAGAAACAATAAACTGACGCCTCTGACATTAGTCGTTTTGGTATCAAAACAAACAAACCAGCATTAAAATCCTTTACGATATTTTATTGATTTTTTAAATTTTATTTTGACTTAGAATAATACTGCATGTTTACACGATGACCAACGAAGGAGAGCAGGTGCAACTAGGATTAATGACTTGCACAAGAACAAAGATTAACGGGTGACCTAATTACAATGTACTCGCTATTTCATTTGGGTCTATCTACTCTTCACTTCACTCTTCACAGGGTGAATATCAATCCACTGAAGAAAAAAGTCCGTAAAATCCATGTCCCAAAAACTGCTGTCTGGGTGCTGGTACTCTACCGAGAATAAGCAACAATAGTCTTCTCTGTTTTCTAAGCGTTGCTTATTCAAAAGTGGTTAGGCAACTCGTGAAGGATTTCACAATGTGAGACGTTGTGGTAATGATGCTGTTTTGCAAACTTGTTTTTCTTTGAATTATCTGCGTGTTAGAGAGACTCCTTATTGCGCTACTCAATACCCAGTGTACTCAGGTTAAAATCTTAACTTCGAGAAGATGAGTGATCCTTATTACTCCCATTGAATGTATAGCATGAATTAATACCTCGATTGAGAAAAAACGGATGTGGAGAAATTAAAATGGGTGAAAGTTCCACGAAGTACAAAAGTTTTTCATCTTTTAGGTGAAATCGTATCGAGACATACCCAAGGCCTTCGCAGGTTGCACAGTGAACATAATCAGTCCTCCAGCACTGGGTGTAAACTGCCGTGTTTCGAATCCGGTATATATATACACACACTCAGTGATCACTGAATTATAACCACCCCATTCGAAATGGATAATGCCACGTAGCTCGCAGTATAAAAAACCGAACAGCTTCGTAAGCTAGAGCAGCGATAATTTGCGTCTGGTCATGAAGTCAAAAGTGGTAAAGTATGGGACGCAGTAAAGGTATCATAGAGTTTCAAAAGGGCATGATTGTGGGAGCTCGTGCGTTGGGTGCTTTCAAATCTCAAACGACATGTCGGTAACTCACGGCCCACAGTGGTTAAGGTGCAGAAAGAATGGTATCAAACAGGTCAAACAACCTCCCGCCGATAAAACTGTAAAGGACTATGCAACGCAAGGTGGATACACGTGATGAGTGAAGGCTGCAGCGCATTGTACCGTCGCCACTGTTATCTAACGGTTGCGATGGTTGTCCAGGCTCAATAGCGGGTCGCCATGCGACAGTTGACATTGTAATACGAGGGTTGCTCATTTAATTCGCGGACTGGTGCAAGATTTTATGTTTACTGCGTGAACGTTCCATAACTGCCGCTAGAGGCGCTCTCCGTTATCGTTCCTGAGCAGACTGTGTGCTCATGCCAGTACTTGTCAAACTAGTGTTGCATGAAGAGTTTTTTTAGCCGCGTGTCACTGAAAATCGTTTTGAAACAAGTATCGTGTCGGACATACAGATTGAACAGTAATATGTGATTCGTTATTGTGTCAGACGGAGCTTAAATATATCGGAAACGGTTAAAGAGATGAATGAAGCATATGGTAATGAGTGTCTTGGTAGGACGGTCATATTCCAGTGTGATCGAACTATCGGAGTGAAATGGTTTCTCCATCAAGACAATGCCAGGCCCCATAAGGCTAATATTGTGCTGGTAGTCATCACTGCCATAGGTGCCAAGGTTCTGCCACATCCTCCCTGATTTACCAGACAGCCCTGTGTGATTTCTTCCTGTTTCCACGTTTGAAGAAAGGTCTGAAAGGCAAGTGTTTCGCGTCTGAAACAACGATGCTCAAGGAGCCACAGCTGAAGCACTTCGCAGTTTTTCGATAAATGGCTTGCATGAAGCATTCATAGGGTGGATACGGTGGCGAAAGTGTATAAAGTTCAAGGTAGGGTATTTCGAGAAGGAGAAATCCACAGAAGATTTAGATGATGACAATTAAGATAAGATCTTGCACCAGTCCGCGAATTAAATGATCACCCCTCGTACAACATAAGGAATGCAAGAACAATATCTCAAATGACGATGGCCCTATACCCAGACGAATGGGGTTCTACTGCAGATGATCCAAGAGACACCCTGTCCTCACCACTGATCATCGTCGATGGCGAATGCTGTCGCGTGAATAACGCTCTGGTTGGACATGGAGGACTGGAAATGAGTGTGCTGGTCAGATGAGTCCAAATTTTTGGTATACCATGCCGATGGGCGCCTTCAGTTGTGGCACGAGCAATATGAGTCTATGGACCCATCGTACATA
Source organism: Mastigoproctus giganteus (assembly GCF_048544385.1). Taxonomy (NCBI): domain Eukaryota; kingdom Metazoa; phylum Arthropoda; class Arachnida; order Uropygi; family Thelyphonidae; genus Mastigoproctus; species Mastigoproctus giganteus. The sequence continues at coordinate 51,486,304 of NC_143575.1, forward strand.
GTGCCCACTGTCCAGGTGGGTGGTGCCTGCTTAATATGGGGCATATTTTGTTGGCAAGAAGTAGGAATTCCTGGTGTGTATTGTTGTTGCCGGTGGACCTCATCAGCTGTTCGCTTGTGAGGTGTACCGGCAGTTGTTAGGAGACCATGTGCACCCTGTCACATTGCATTTTTTTCCAGGACAGAAACCAGTAGTAGCACCTAATATGTTGGGATTCAGGAAGAGTCGAGGTACCATGATGCAAGAATTAGCAAAGCATAATGACTCGCGAATACCCGGAGGCAATGGGTCTGTCCCGATGTTTTTTTTTAAATATTTTTAAAAATATAGAATCTCCATAAAGTCCTAGTGCACTTTAAAACTGCGATTCTTAGATTCTATACGAGATAAAAACAGTCTGTAAAATGTATTGGGAAGATAATTTATTCTAGTTTTAGGGTATATATGCATAAGATTGTTAAGATTCAACACAACCTCAACATACAAAGTAGTAGTGGCATGTGATGCAAAAAAGCAAGTGTATGAGCTTATGTAGTATCAGCCAAAAAAATAAATAAAATAAAAAAAGTCGAGTACGAGTTTGCAATTCCCTAAACATTTTCAGCAGTTGTTTCAATTGCAGTATTGATTACTGTGCAGATTGTTTCTAGATTCATTAGGGAAATTTGTCGCGATGTAAAATCTCAAAGTTAGCTTTGAAACATAGCTTTCAGGCTCCCATCTGGCAAGTTTGGGCTTGGCACACCCAGGGTACTGAGCTGGATATCATCATTGTTCTCTTTCTTGGTGATTCCATTCCACTTCTGACTCTCTCTCTCTCTCAGGGTAATTCAGAAATTATTTTTGGCTGGTGCAGCATAAGTGTCAGGCTTCCTTACACCATATGGCTAATAATAATAATGACAATGATGATCAAGAGCCGCCAACACACCATCCGAAGTCAGCAGTGGAGAGACTAACAATAGCAGGGAAAGAGGGAGGAAGGGGCCTGATAAACCTGATAGAGCAGCACAAAACAGCGATAGTTAACATGAAGGATTCCTTCAAGAATGACACAGCACCACTCCACCAGGCCATAAGGAAGATAAGTGGTATACCCCATTCAACCTAAGCGAGGAACCCCCTCCCGCCCAGACGGCACAAGAAACGAAGTTAGAAAGATGGGCAAAGAAGACACTCCACGGCAGACACTACAATGACCTACACCAAGATCACATCGATAACATTGCTTCCAATGCATGGCTCACAAGCAGGACGCTCTTCCCCGAGACTGAAGGATTCATGCTGGTCATCCAAGACCAGGTAATCAACACCAAAAACTATAGAAAATACATGGCAAAGGAGCCCGGAATGTCAGATGACACATGTCGACGATGCCACCTGGCATCAGAAACGATCCAACACATCACTGCGGGGTGTAAGGTGATCACCCAGACTGAGTACACTCATAGACACGACCAGGTAGCCAGGATAATGCATCAGAAGCTAGCGAGGAAATACCATTTGACCAAAGAAAGTGTATCATACTACAAGTACGAACCCCAGGCAGTACTAGAGACCCGAACCCAAAAGCTGTACAGGGACCACGCCATAATAACGGATAAGACCATCCCGCACAACAGATCGGACATAACCCTTGTGGATAAGATGGAAAAGGCTACCTACCTGATTGACATAGCGGTGCCCAACACTAGCAATGTCCAGAAAACCCATGAGAAAAAAAAAAATTAGGAAGTACACGAATCTAAGACATGAGGTCAAGGAGATGTGGCATATGCAAGAAGTAAAGACCATCCCAATTATCATGTCAACCACCGGTATGGTGCCAAAGACTACATAGTAGCAATAGGTCTCCCAGAGAACACCTACAAGTTACTCCAGAAAGTCGCAATCCTGAACACCTGTAGGATAGTCAGAGTTCCTCGACTAACAGTAACACCAGACATTACAACCCCCATGTGTACTTGGCAGCAGTACACATCACGGAATGGAGTCTCCCAATCAGGGAGAAATAATATATAGTAGCAACAACAACAACAATAATAATAATAGCAGATGATTGGTGATTTCAATCTACTAGACGTTGGGTGAACCCTTTATTTATTATGCAGTGAAAATGATTGATTCACTTCACAGGGTGTCATGGTTATACCAATATAATACCATTATTATTAAAACCAAATGTGTTTTATATACCTGTATTTTATTTATTTTTATATTTTAATTCATAATTATTTATTATATAGTATCGGTGTAAATACGCCATAGTTAACCCATAAATTTGAACTATGTAAGTAGTGTAGAAGGCATCGTTTTAATTGTATCTCATATTGTGGTTGCCTTCACAACGAGATTCCCACTGATGATGAAGCCCAATAACTTCGAAACCGATCGTCTGGGTGGTGGTATCTTCTGAAAATAAATAACAGTAGTCTTCTCTATGATATGACAACCTACTAGCACAATAAGCTTACTCGTATCAATTCCGTTGTCTTCTCTCCTAGATAGGAATCAGGATCGGTGTCCGACGAGTAGACAGCGTAAGGATTCAGTTGAAACCATTCAAGCGCCCACTCCCTCACACGGTTATAATTTGCGTAGTCATAGTCATGTGATTCATACACCATATGTAGTAACCCTTAATCCTCCGTCACAAAATGAAATGATAGTTTCCGAATCAGCTTCTGATAGTAGACTGGAAGCAGAACAGGGAAGCCCCTCTCGCGAAGCGGAGATACAGAGGAACGAACCTCCAGATCATAATATTGAAGAACAAGGAAGTGCAGATCAAGCAGATCAACCGAGTGGAATAGATAGGACTATTCAGTGGATGCTAGGTCCACTCGCCTCGATAATGGATTCACTGAATAGTGATAAGGGCTTTGATTTGGCAGGTCTTATCAGAGATGCGTGGATAGTTTGAAAAAAAAGGAGAAAACGGTAAGAGTGAAGCTCTGAAGAAGGAAAAACGTAAATTTGTAGTAGGCTCACCATCGAGTTTCTTTTAAAAAAAAAAAAATCTATATGTTTTTAGGATTGGGAAGGCACACAAGAATGACAGTTCTTTTTTTTATCCTTTTTTAGGTTGGCTTTCATGTACTGAAAGAAATGCGACTTTCAAGTTAAAGTATTTTTTGAGGATGATGATCCTAGGAACATTCTTATTGATTTGTTGCGCCGATGTCGAGCTGTGCCAGGTGAAACACGGAGTGTATGTGTGTGAGATGACCAAATCCTCTGTCTCTACGTAAATGGATTCCACAGAACAGTTGCTCTATCATGAATTGTGGAAATTGCCTGAAGCAATGGGTGTCTAGGATTCTTCTTAAAAATGGCACTTTGATCCCGCCAGTGCATTTTATGCTAAAACAATCGCTAAAGGAAAATGGTACTTCAGCCATTTATGAGTGCCAGAGAGATGGCAAAAATTGTGAATGCAGCAAGGAACGCTGCAAAGGAAGTCTTGCATACTGCTACGAAGCTGAATGTGACCAACAGGCTTCATGTGTGTGCCAGAGACAACCTGCCAAAACTTATTGGCTTGCAGACTGTGGACTTCTGACTCTTAAAAAAGAAACCCATACGGTGTGTCCTAAATTCGTAGAAGAGTACCAAACCAATTGGGTGTTTTGCATGTGATTCACTAACTACTCTCACATTCCAAGCATTTTCGACATGCCTCTCTGGAACAGGTCATGGGAAACACAGGAAGGGGGGCGCAGAGGTATATATATGAAAAGGGGATAGCAAGAAGAGAGATAACTTTTGGGTGAGACTTAATAGTAAGGAGAGACCAGTGAGCGATTTGGAAGATTTTTGTGGGTTTGTGAGCCAAGAACGGAAGAAAGGAATCATTCAGTAGGGAGAAGATAGCAAAGAGTCAAAGTGAACTTCTGGTCCAGAACTACGGCCCCCGAGGCGCTGCGGAGTTATTCGGAGCAACAAGGGTCAACCCTTGTTGCTTAAGAACAAACTGTACTAAATTGCCCAGAGTCGAACCTACCCTACTCTTATTGTATTCGCGTTTATAAGGCATCTCTCCTCATGGATACACCCAGACAATTGTTGTATCAATTTCTAGTACTCAGGTTTTAATGGTTAATGTGACTTATCAACCCAATTGCTAAAACACCAATTAAAACTACTAAATTGACACATTTTGCTATACTACCATTAGAATAGTAATATGTTATGACAGGCACCAATTATTTTGATATTCGTGAGAGTGACGAGCAAAGAGCCTACATGAAGAACACTATTACCCGGTTATACCAACAGTAGTAATGTTTTAACCTGCTATCTAGTTGTATCTAATCTGCCTCATACAAGTGTCACAAGAATCATGATATATTTTGTCTAATAGTCTGCTGTACAATTTAGTATTTTAATAAACCTTGTTTTGTTTGTTTATCCTTTTGCGTCTTGACCATTCTTTCTAGTTACACATAATTCACTGAATAAGTTATTGTAAAAGCACTAGTTTTAAAAGTTATTGTAAATAAACCATAGTTAAATGGGGCTCAAAGGTCTAATTAAGAAGGACTTTGAGTTTAATCACAACGCGATCTTCGATGCTGCGAGCTTGCTCTTAGGTAATTCTGAGTAAGTCTTGAGGGCGCAAGATTTCTGTCTTAAACTACATTGCCAGACGATCATATGAAACCCAGGCTTTCTGCATACACACATGGTAGAGTGTGGTCTTGCTGGAAGCCGATTGATTCACAGAGAACGTTTATTAGCAAGCACACGCTACAACAGAAAGAGCCTGCCGAACATCTACTAGAGATGCGTTATTTATTTGAAGTAGTGCAATACTGTTATCTCGTTGTGAAGGCAACCACAATATGAGATACAATTAAAACGATGCCTTCTACACTAATTATGTAGTTCAAATTTATGGATTAACTATGGTGTATTTACACCAATACTATATAGTTAATTACCAATACCCATAAGAATTATGCCTTGTGCATTTCATTTTCAAATAATTATTTATATATTTGATAATTACTTAGATGGATTTATTTATTTTCATTTCATCAGTTATATTTTATATATATAAAATTTTATGAGTTATATTTTATATATTTGCTGTTATCTCCAAAAAAAATGTAACATAAAATAGGAATAAATAAATTATTATATATAAATTTATTTTATTTTATTTATTCTCATTATTATTATTATGCTTGGAGTGAAATCGCTTCTTTTACTTGTAATCAGGAGGAATCCAGTGGAATATTATGGACCAATCAGAAGCAATCTTCGTTTCGGCACATTGACAGTTCGTGTTTTCGTCACATGACCTTTCTTTCGATCTGACGGAGTGACGGCCATTTTGTTGCGGTGTGTGAGTTCGCCTGTAGTATTGCCATCGTTCTTAAACAGTTTCCATTTATTTATCGAAATGTCTAGTTTCCCGGAAGATTCTCCTATCTACGGGCCATTTTTTGGTGTAATGGGATCAGCAGCAGCTATGGTATTTAGTGGTGAGTGATAAGAATTGTACCTGCGCATTTTAATTCTTATTTCAGTTTTTCATCTCAGTGCCGGTAGAAATAACCAATATGCAACATGACGTAGTGTAGTGAAAATTAATTTTTGATATTTTTTCGTTTATTATGATAAATATAGCTCCTTTGCTTATACTTCCATATGCTTCTATAGAGCGATAATTAAAATAAAATTAATTAATCATGGGAAAATTATGGAAAACTAGGTTACTAAATGTATTAAATATGTGATGGTATTTTATTATTTTTGTAAGATTCGTTAGAGAATTTTTCATTATTAGACGTTGTTTATTGTAGCTATATTTATATCGTACTACACATGCATTTTAATTGATATCAGTATGTAACTAGGAAATCTCTTCCTCATATATGGATGAGTTAAATGTTAATCCTTGAATTTATATTTGTTCATTCCACATCAATTACATTTTTGTTGAATAAATAGAGATCTGGTAGGGTGTTTACTTGTTTGTTTGAAGGAATTACAGTAGCTAGCACGAGAAAGATCTTGCTGAATTGTTTTCTTGTTATTGTTTGTATAGTCTAATTTTAATTTTTTTGTAGTTTTCAAATTATTTTCTTGCCTTCATTCGAAAAAAAAGTGTGAAGATATACTCATGTCTGATAGAAGCTTTCAGTAGATTTCTTAAAAGGTACTGATTTGTTACCTTGACTCATTAAGTAAGATGCGTCTTCTGAATGTAGGTTGAATCCTGTTGGTTGGAGAAATTTGTTTGTAGGGTTCTTCAACCGGTGCCGAGTAATTTGGGATCAGACGATAAATGGGTTTTCCTTTTAGGGGATGCTGGCCTTTCGGTTCGCAAATCTACGTTTAGAACACAATTAATCAGTGGAAAAACTACCATACCGCCACTACTTGGGAACGATGGCTGGTTTGGTATGTTTTTAAATATCACGTTGGGAAGTGGCTGTGCCGCCCAGAATTTATATTTTCCCTCTGGAAATATGACAGAAATCTTGTAACAAATCGTTGTGTGAATTTTGTCGAAATAAAGTAATCCTGATAAAAGCCTTGTATATTACTCAGAAGAAAACGATTATATTCATTTATGTTTTTTCCGCTTCTTTAAAGATGTGTATAAAGACCTTTGCTATTAGTGGATTGTTAGTGTGATATGTAAAAAAAAAGTTTGACAGGATGATTGATCTTATTGTGCAAGTTTTCAAATTTGTTTGAAACACACTTTTAAGTTAAAATATGAAATATTTATTCTACATCTGTATATCTTTTATTTAAGTGGCAGGGCAGATATTTCATATTGTATACTAGTTGTTGCTTTTGGCTCACTAATGGCTACTTGCATTAACCCTGTTTTATGTATGAACAGGTGAATATGGAATAAAATATACAATCAAAAATAATTGAAAGAGAAAATTAAATTATAAAAGTAATGTTTGTGCTAGTAAGTGCTAAAATTGATTTGAAGTGATACCTCTAGCATTACTGCTGTTATGGGCATCGCATCAGTAATGAATGCAACTACATTGATTGTAATAAAGATATATATACTATTATTGAACTGGTAAAGTCAGGGTGCAAGACAAAAAGATTTCCCTCTTCTAAAGATTTAAGGTTAGGCACCATATTTTTTTATTTATTTATTATTATTATTTTTTATAGTTAATGATGGAAATAAATTTTCATTGATGCTCCATATAACTGGGACCAGTGTAGTTTACAAGTTCATTGCAACCATTTTATTGCAGTTATTATACCACCAGAGATCTGCACTTTTTTTTTTTTTTTTTTTTTTTTTGTGACAGCACACAGGTTAGCTTCATGAAGCTGCTATGTAGTTTCATGTGGACTGTTTGTAGTACTAGGTTTTTATTTGCTTTGCATTTTTTTTTTTTTTTCATAGTATGTAATTTTAACTGCAATTTTGGTGCTTTGCCCTTCTTTTATGAAATGGTATTGAAGAGTTAAGTTTTCTGTTATTCTGCATTTCTTTGAGCTGTTTGTGATTAAAAATTAAAATGTAAAGCATGCATTTTAAAAACTTCAACTTTAGTATTTTATCCATTTTATAGTCAGCAGATGAGCTGCTTTAGTATGCCACTAAAATGCACTGTTTACTCCCATACATAGTTTTGATAGGTGTGTAATACAAGAATTTATTATTGAGTCCAAATTTATTTTTTTGTAAGAATATTGTTTATCCATGCATTACTATATGTAATGTTTTAATATATTAGGTAGTTTTTCTTCACTATTTTGTGATTATATTAGGTAACCTTGTAGTTAACCTAATACAGGTAAAACATTAATATTTGCCTGTTTTTATAGTGCAATTGCATTTAAAAAATGTATTATTTTTATATTGAACACACGAGTTTTTTTTTATGTAGTTTCTTCACTGTTATTTCCACTTGCTGCATCCAACAGCGAACATTCATTGCACTAAGTTTTTAGAAACAATAGCTTGCCTATAGCATTGACTTCATTATTTATTATCTCACAAAGATCTCAAGGAGTGGGGGAAAGGGTGCATTGGAGAAGCCAAAATGGGTAAGATCCAAGTGGTATTAGGTTCATACTGTAGATTTTAGTGTTTTGCACCAACCTTACGTAAAAATAAAAACACAAAGGAAACTGGACTTTTAATAACTGTGTTTATAATAAATTATAATAACCTGTATTTACAATAAATTTAACTGTACGATAAACTATACATATAAAATATTAAAATCTGCTACATTAAGAACAATAAAATGCATTAAAATATACTAAGTTAAAAGCGATAAAAAACCAATGGTTTTTTATCGCTTTTAACTTAGTATATTTTAATGCATTTTATTGTTCTTAATGTAGCAGATTTTAATATTTTATATGTATAGTTTATCGTACAGTTAAATTTATTGTAAATACAGGTTATTATAATTTATTATAAACACAGTTATTAAAAGTCCAGTTTCCTTTGTGTTTTTATTTTTACGTAAGGTTGGTGCAAAACACTAAAATCTACAGTATGAATATACCCAACCTCAGAGGCCTATTTGAAGAGGTATTAGGTTCTATCATATTTTATGCAATATTACATCTAAAATAATAAAATAGATAGCAAAGCCATTAGAATGAAAATTCAAATAGTTACTTCTTTGATTTATAATAATTTATTATCTCACAAAGATAATATCGATCCTTTCACTTTGAAGCATTTGGTGTTAACATCATCATCAGCCATTTTTCAATCTACTGCAGGATGAAGGCCTCTCCAGCAACTTTCCAGATAGTTCTGTTTTGTGCAATGGCCATCTGTTTACTACTCACAAACTCTTGAATTTCATCTGTCCATCTCTGTCCTTATCTTCCAGGTTTTATTCTAGCTCCTCTTGGGTTCTGTTCTGTTATTTTCTTAGTCCATTTGTCATCATGTCTTCGAGCTATGCGTCCTGCCCATGACCATTTTAGTTCTTTAGTTTTGATAAGAATGTCCTTTACTTGAGTTTGCTGCCTAATCCATGTGTTTCTTTTATCTCAGTCTGATTCCTAATATAATTCATCCCATTCTTCACTGTGTAGTTCTCAGCTTCTCTTCCATTCTTTTGGTGAGAGAATGCTCCATTCACATAACTCCTTTCTGAGACCAGTCTTATCTTCTGAAAGCTTCAAGGGGTGCCTCCGTAGCCAGGTGGGAAGGAGCAGCAGTGCGTAGCACACGCTTCTTGATTAGACCGGGGTTCGAGCCCGTCACCACCAAATACGGAGGATGCGGAAAGGTCAGGGAATGACCACCGCATATCCCGGAGCAATATGGCCTTAGTTGCTAATGCTCCTAAAAACCAAAATAACAAACAACAAACAGCTTCAAGGGCAGCAGTAAACAACTTCAGAGATATCGTCTCCTTGTCAAACTCTTTTCTCAATTTTAAATTTGCTACTGGCTTTGTCTAGTCTAATAAAGGAGGTAGCGTTCTCATATATTTTCTTCAAAATCATAATATATGGGGGTATCTATGCCTTGTCATTTCAGTGCCCGAAACATTGCCTTATGCTGTATAGAGTCAAATGCCTTTTCATAATCCACAAATGCCAAGCATAATTCGGCGAGGTGATCTGATAGAGGTGTATAAGGCTTTGAATGGCTTGAGCATGCTCAATGCCGATGGGATTCTTCCTCTTGCTCAGAATAATCACCTGAGAGGGCATAAATTCAAATTGAGGAAGGACGGATGTCGGATAGATGTGCGGAAATTTGCCTTTAGCCAGCGGGCAGTTGGTTTGTGGAATAGACTCCCATCGCTTGTTGTTGAAGTTGATAGCCCAAACAAATTTAAGGCTCAGCTGGACAGGTATTTCGAACGAACGGAGGGGTGAAATGGGAGTAGTGGTTGGTTTTTTTTTTTTTTTTTTTTTGGCTGATGCTGAATAAGCTTGCTTTCTTGCATCATATGCCTCTACTAATGCTAATAATGATGTTTTATATTCATTTGCTTTCTCCATTAGCTGTGATATTACTTGAAGGTGATCCATAGTTGAGAATCCTGTCCTAAAGCCAGCTTGCTCTTTTGATTGATTCTCATCAAGTATTCTTTCTAATCTGTTAGTAATGACCCTTGTGAACAACTTGTAGATGTGGGATAACAAGCTAACTGGTCCATAATTTCTGATTTATCTCTTTTCTTATGCAGCAAAATTATGATTTGCATTATTCCAGTCCTTAGGCATCGTGCCATTTCTAATGTATTTTGTGAAGTCATGACAGTTTCTGTCCCAATTTTCACAATTCTATACAGTAACTTTATCTTTCCCCCAGGGCTTTCTGATTCTTCATTTTCTTCAACTCATGTTCTACATCATCAGGAAGGATATTGGGTGTGTCGTATGTGTTACCAATTTGTGATCCATCTTCCCCACTGCTGGCATCATTCCCTCACTCCTTATATAATTTTTTATTAGTCTTCTGCTATTTGAATTATGCCTTCTCTGGTATTTATAAATACACCACTATTCTTCAGTTTCAGTATCATTTATTCTCCTGTATTATTGCTCATGGCTGCTGATTTTAGTCCTTTGTTTCCCTTATTGCTTGTTCTTTTCTTGTGTTAAATCTTATGTCCTCTGAGGTCTCTAATGGCTTTGCTTAACTCAGTATACTCAATTTTATCCTTGTCAGTGTTTATCTTGCTCTTCATTTGTCGTCTTCAGTTCATCATGACAAGTGTTTCTTGACTAATTTTTTCTTTAGATTTCTTTTTACCTATAGGTTTCTTGGGCTTTATCACGTTCAGAAAGTTGAAGTATCCCTTGTTCGTGAACAGAGTGCAGAAGCTCAAACTTGTTTTTAAGTTCAGTACATACTGCTTTTTCCCCTCTTCTGTTATCTCAAAGACCTTCGTATTATTTACTCGAGTCAGTTTTTTCCTTTCTTTTCTTACATCTTTATCAAGTGTGCATCTTACCATTCTATGATCACTTCCAACATTTACCTTGTTTAGGATGGTAATATCATTCACATATCTTCTGTTAGTGTGGATGAAGTTGATTTCATTAGTTTTTAATCCATTTGGGCTCTTCCATGTCCACTTTCTGTTCACCCTTTTCTTGAAAAAAGTGTTCATTACTGACCTTCCTTGAGATTCTGTATATTCCACAAGTCTTTCATTTCTTTCTCCAATTCCAAAATTTCCCACAGTTTCCCTTTCTGCACTGTTTTGTGTCTCTTTCCAACCTTAGCATTGAAATCCCCCATAATGATAGTGTAGTGCAGTGGTGTCCAACCTTTTCCCATACAGGGGCATATTCAAAATTAGATTTGTTTCACAGGTCGCACAAAGTGATTCAAGAAAAAATTGTCACATTTTCTATATCTTGTTACTCGTAAAAGGAAGTTTCTATTTTCATGTTACCGTTTTTTCTTTTCAAGCTTATATATTAAAAAAATGCAAATTCCCAGCACTTTTAGGTGCAACAAATCTGTCAGTGATTTATTTTTTAGATTTTATTAAAATTATGAAAATGACTTAATTTTTTTTTGTTTTTTTTAAATACTTTACTTTTGTGTCTGTTTGAAACTTGTTCTCACTTTTGTTTTAAAAAAAATACTTTACTTTTGCTTTTAAATGCCCATTTTAGAAAATTTACAACCTGAAAAGGATCACTGCCTTTCAATATTAAGGTGAATAAATAAATATAATAATAAACCTAAAATTTATATATTCGAAAATTTTTGTTAAGTACAATACACAATAACATTTAATGAGATGATTGAGGCTGGATATTTTTAAATAATTGTTCAAAATTTGGTTGAAAATTTGTGATGCCAATCTCAATACATAACGAAGATTATGTCCTGATGGTATTTCTCCACTTGTTCTCAACTCTTGTGCTGCTGAACTTACTCCTGTTCTATGCCACCTTTATTCACTTTCTTATTCCAAAGGTGTTTTTCCTTCTGCTTGGAAATTTGCTCATATCCAGCCAGTTCCTAAAAAGGGTGACAAATCTATCCCATCCAGTTACTTCTACTCTTTCTAAAGTAATGGAGAAATCACTTAACTGTCAACTCTTAAACTATCTAGAAACCTTCCGTCTGATCAATGATCACCAGTATTGATTCCGTCAGTGTCGATCCACGGGTGATATATTGGCCTATGTTACCAATTTATGGACAAATTCAATGAAAAAGTTTGGTGAAACACAAGCAGTTACTCTTGATATCTCAAGTGCTTTTGATTGTGTTTGGCATAAAGATCTAAACAAGCTTCCATCTTATGGTTCGCCAACCAACCGTTCTTTATAATTGGTTATCCATTTTTCTCTCTGACCACTCACGGAGGGTGATGGTAGATGGCTCTCTGTCTTCTAACTTCACTATTAATGCTGGTGTCACCCCAATGTTCAGTTCTTTTCCTCTTGTAAATTAATGACCTTTCATTGATCGGAAATCCTACCCATAGTTTTGCTGATGATAGCACATTGCATTCCACTTTCCAGTTTGAGAAACCTTTCCCTGCTCAATCAGCTTCTAGATTCCATTCAGAAGAGGGCAGTTAATTAATGACTCTTTAACAGTCTCTCCAAAGGTATGCAGCAGAAACAGTATGTCTATGAGACATACTGTTTCTGCTGCATACCTTTTATACAGATACTTCCATGAGCACTGTTCTGAATTTGCTTATATAATTCCTGCCCTCTCTCTCTTTCAAAACAGTCTGAAGATGTGCTGCCACCACCCAACATCCATTTACTGTCCAACTTCAAACTCACAGAACCAACTTTTCATCTTCCTCGTTTATTCATTCAACTGCTGTTTTCTGGAACAACCTTCCTTCATACGTATTACCTGAAAATTAGTCTACAGAAGTCCAAGTCTAATGTCAACAAATCTTCTTTTGTCTTCTCAACCTCCAACCCATGCACGGTACTATAGGTTCTAATACCTCTCGTTCGGGGTTTTCATAAAAAAAAAATACTCTGTTATTCTGTTTCTTTTTAAGTATTTATTTGATTTTACGAGTGAAAAAAAAATCTGCTTGCAAACATACGTTGATTCAAACAAAGTAGCCATTTTCATGGCATTTTCTTTTATTAGCGGAAAATCTTCAGATGGGAAAGCCTTGTAGCATTCTAATAGTTTATTTTTGAATCATATTTTGGCTTGAAGATCAATAATTTCAAGTTGCAATCTGGGATTGTAGTTTTCAGCCATAGAAGTTGAATGGGTTCTCAAACAAACAATTATGTTTTTTCATGGGTTGTTATATCAGAAAATCGACTTTCAAACTTGTCAAAAAGTAATTGTAAAAACGAAAGGCAACAATTCTTTGGAAATGTGTTTCTCCTTTAGCTCAGTACAAACCTGTGCTCCTGAACTTACTCCTATTCTTTGCTGCCTTATTTCACTTTCTTATTCCAAAGGTGTTTTTCCTGCTGCTTGGAAACTTGCTCATATCCAGCCAGTTCCTAAAAAGGGTGACAAATCCCTCCCATCCAATTATCGTCCCATTGCAATTACTTCTACTCTTTCTAAAGTAATGGAGAAATCAATTAACCGCCAACTCTTAAACTACCTAGAAACCTTCCGTCTGATCAACGATCACCAGTATGGATTCCGTCAGTGTCGATCCACTGGTGATATTCTGGCTTATGTTACCCATTTATGGACTAATTCAATGGAAAGGTTCGGTGAAACACAAGTAGTTGCTCTTGACATCTCAAAGGCTTTTGATCGTGTTTGGCATAAAGGTCTTCTAAACAAGCTTGCTTCCATCTTATGGTTTGCCAACTGTTTTTAGTAATTGGTTATCCAGTTTTCTCTCTGATCGCTCACTGAGGGTGATGGTAGATGGCTCCCTGTCTTCTAACTTCTTTACTAATGCCGGTGTTCCTCAAGGTTCAGTTCTTTCCCCCACTCTTTTCCTCTTGTATATTAATGACCTTCTTCCATTGACTATCCATAGTTTTGCCGATGATAGCACATTGCATTCAACTTTCCATTTTGAGAAACCTTGTCCTGCTCAATCAGTTTCAACTTCTCGAAAATCTGCTACCAATTCCTTAAATACTGATCTTCAGGTAATTATCCAGTGGGGCAAAGAAAACTTTGTTGATTTCAACCCTTCTAAAACTCAGTCTTGTCTTATATCTCGCAAAAAGGATTCTTCTGCTCCTATGCTTATCTTTAGTGACACTTCGATTTCTAGGCAAAATGATATATCTCTTTTGGGGATTACCCTGACTTCTAATCTCTCTTGGCACAAGCACATTACAAATATTGCTTCCTCTGCATCTAAAAAACTTGGTTTTCTCTTTCACTCTCTTCCAAACAGCTGCTCACTCTGTATAAATCGCAAATCCGCCCTGCCATGGAATATTGTTCCCACATCTGGGGTGGTGCCCCCAAAACCTCTCTCAGGCTTCTTGATTCCATTCAGAAGAGGGCAGTTAGGTTAATTAATGATTCATCTCTAACAGAGTCTCTCCACTCGCTTTGTCATAGACGTACTGTTTCTGCTGCATGCCTCTTCTACAGATACTTCCATGGGCACTGTTCTTCTGAATTGGCTTCTATTATTCCCGCTCTCTCTTTCAAAACAGTCCGAACACATGCTGCCACTAGCCAACATCCATTTACTGTCCAACTTCAAACCCACAGAACCAACTTTTCATCTTCCTCATTTATTCATTCAATTGCCGTTTTCTGGAACAACCTTCCTTCATACGTATTTCCTGAAAATTACAATCTACAGAAGTTCAAGTCCAATGTCAACAAATATCTTCTTTCGTCTTCTCAACCTCCAACCCAAGCACGGTACTAAGTACTATAGGTTCTAATACCTCTCGTGTTTGGGGTTCACATAAAAAAAAAAAAAACAACAACATTCAAAGTGAACTAAATTGTCTTGCTCAACTGGGATTTAAATAATAACAACTTATTCTGAAATGATTTGATGTCACCAAACAAATCAGACTAATATTTCTTTCCCTTGTAGTTTTAAATTAAGAGCATTTAAATGTCTAAAAATGTATGTATGAATTGCAAGATCAAACAGCCACTTCATATTGGTTACTTCATATTATTATTGGTTTCCCTTTCTCTGTGTCAAAACGTTCGGTGATGTTTCAACGTCACCGAATTAAGGCCATGTGATCTTGTAAAATTTACAGTTGAAATAACCACATTCATTACGTATTGAAGATTCAATACTTTCCAAAAAAAGAGCTTCTTGATGCACAATGCATTGCAGAGTTTCAGCTCCGATGTCTATCATTTTCTTGGTTTTTCTCCCCATAAGCCCAATGTTTGTTTTTATCAATCAAAATTTTTGCACTGCCAGTTGTGCCTCCTACCAGGTTTTTAATATTTAATCCTAACTTTTCGATAGATTGGCAAAAATTTTCAAAAAGATTTTCACCTGTAGTTGTTCCGCACATACTCTGTAGATCAGCTAAATCTTCAACTGGTACAAAATTAATCATTAATTCCACATATGAGGATGAGTAGTTGGGCTGTGTCATTTACATCAGTATTGTTATCCAGTGCCACACTAAAATATTTCATTTGTTTTATATTTTCCAAAACTTGTTCGAACATATTCTTTCCAATATCTTCACCTCTTTGCATAATTGTTTGTTGAGACAAACTAATGGCTTGTATCATTGTTCGTTTCTCCGGACAAATTTCCTCCACAACTTTTAACAAACAACGCTTAACAAATTCACCATCATTAAACGGTTTACTTTCAAAAGCGATCAAATATGCAGCTTGATAACTGGCACATACAGCAGATAAATTTCTTGACTGATACATTTTCAGTATGTTTTGTTGTTTTCTTAATTCGTTTTGTAACTTTGAACAAGTTTCTTTTTGCAGCACTCCTTTATGTTGATCATAAGATTTATGATTGGAATCAGTGTCGTTTTAAATTATATTCTTTAAAAACTCACACAGTCTCCTGACACACCACACACACACACTGCTTTTTCGTCGTAATCAATGAAGAAATAGTCTTCAGTCCACCTTGGATCAAAAACACGACACTCCAAATCAATTTTCCCCTTTTGGAACATTTTTAAGAATGATTTTTTTTTTAATTCAATACAAATTAATAATTAATTCAATGCAATGAACAAGCTATATCAAAAAACATGACTGTATTTAGCTTACATACGACTGCACTGAACCACATGTATATGTTTGATACAGTCGAGCTGGACGCTTGCATGCTTGTACACGCAGTGGCGATCAGTGCTCTTTTAGTTCACTTCCCGCACAGGCCTTATAAAAAATTATCCGTGGGCCGGCCCTAGGTCGGACACTACTGGTGTATTGGATTTTCTGCTCATCTAGAAGACTCAGTTTCGGTGTACATTTCTTCAACCTCTTGATCATCATGTCTCAATGTTGGTGTATAAATCATTATAACCTTTAGCTTGTACCTCTAAAAAATCCAGAGTAGTAGTCTTGACGTCCTTGGTGATGTACTTTTGAATTCCAAAATGTTGTTTTTTATATCTTTATGGATCAGAAAGCCAACTCCACCTTCACTCCTTTCACTGTTTCCATTGGTGTACAGAAGATTTCCACTTGATAAACATAAATGATTCATTTCTTCTTGTTTCAGCCAAACCGATGATATTCCAATTCACATTTTCTAATTCCTTTTCCAGCTCTAATATCCTATCTTCACCAATGAGCAATCTTACATTATAACAGGCCAAGTTCAGTTTGCATGCATGGCAGCCTGGTCATACACAGAGATTATTAGCACCCTCTGCTTCCACTCTGATCCTCTTGCTGTCGTAAGAGGGGGTAGTGAAAGTTCTGACGACTGAGGGCCATTTGTTTCATCGTGATGTCATGTGCTGGAGGGTTTGGTCTTTTCCTCTTCACACTGACCAGGTGTCTTGAAGAGAACCACTCTATGCATTCGTTGTCACCTAAGTGATGTAACAGGGCTTACCATCGAGAAGGCACGTGCATGAGTGCATTTTAGGGAGGCAGACCAACCGGACTTCTCCTAAATCTTCTGAAATAGAAAGATATTGGATCCATCAGTGTTTTAAACTGAGTGTCTGATAACACAGAATGCCTGTTCCCCTCTAAGCCCCTTTGGTGTAAATTTTTTCTTCCTATTTTTAGGAATCAATTATTAGTGTTACCCTTATAATACAAGAAAGTTTTACTGCACTGGCCAAAAAAAAAATTAATAAAGCACCTATTTGATTTCCCTCGCATAGGTATCTCTCCAACAGAGTTTTGAATTTCCCTAAGCTGTCAGCCTGAACCACCCATGGAGGCATCTTATTCCAGTAACAATTTAATAACTCCCTGACTAAAAGAAAACTTCTTGCATTCAGTCTAAATTTCTCCCCCTTGTAATTTGAATTTATGGTCCTAGTTCTGGAATCATTTATAATGGTGAAAATTTTACCCTTGTTCTTTTTACTTTCACCACTCACAGCCATATACACCTCAATCAAATCTCCTTTAATGTGTCTAGTTTCCAATCCCTGCAGCCCACATATTCAGACTTTACTCATATGGGTTCCTTTTTTCTGATTCACCTGGCATTGTTGCCCATCTTTGGACCCTTTCAGGAAGCTCTGTCTTTGTTTAGGTGTGGTCTCCATACCTGGACACAGTATTCCAAGTTTGGCGTCAAAATTGCCTTATATAGTGATATTATAACCTCTCTATATGTAATTGTTTGATAAATCATCAAACACAAGTCTACACTGGTTGGAGAACTTCATGTCCATGTCCAATACACTTGGACATGAAGTCTACACTGGTTGGAGAACTTCATGTCCAAGTGTATTGAAACTCCCAAATCTCTTTCTTCTTCTGCTGATTTTAGTTCAACTCCATTAACTACTTAAGTTGCTTTGGAGTTGCTGTTCTCCAAGTGTAAGATTTACACCATTACACTGTACACCGTTCATAAAAATGTTTAATCATTTGTTTAAACACTCAAATATATTTTGTTGCATTTTTTCCTGAAGGCCTCTACACAAAGTTTCAAATGCTGCCAACATTTCTTGTTTGGAAGGTTTAATATTGCCCTTGTTTTCATCGAACATATCGTCGATATTGTCACTAGTTCTTTTAATACGCTCAAATGTTGGAGTCACACAGATATTCATATACTATGACATTATTATCAACCGCTAAAAATTCGTCATGAATAATTTCTCCACTGATGAAACCTCTTGCTTGGGTTCTTCCCAAGGTTGCTCAGTGTCTTGTAGTAGTTCATCCTTCTTATCGCTGTTAAATGGCATTTTAGCAAAATCTGCTTTTGCAAAACAATTCTTAATCATTGTTATGTGCTTTCAGTAGTGCCTTTCAAATCCTTGGCCCATTGTCTGCAGTTTACATGAGGTATTCGGAGGGAAGAAACAAGCTAGCATTACTGTTTTGCTTGTTTTGATCTCGTTTGCTTCTTTTGTTTTGAAACACTTCCTAGTTCATTTCGCAAATATATATGGTCTCAATTCTAATCTCAGTGATGTCCATTTACACTTACAGTCTGCCAAACCCCATGTACTTTTTCTGACAGAATCTCAGTTATCGGTTGATTCAACTAATCTCAGTTGCCCAAATTATTTGCTATGATTTCTTTCGCCTTAAAGGTGGTACTTGTGCATATGTCCGTTCTGATATTCCTTGTCAGAGACTTGGTAATTTGGAATCTCCTCTTTTCGATCTTCTCTGGCTTAAAATCCCTCTACCTCATTCATGTTGTCTCTGCCATTCTCCCAACTCCACTAATCATTTGGAGCTCTTTGATTTCCTCTCTTTGCAACATGACTTTCTCCAGTCCAACTTTCCTAACAGTGAGGTAATTTGCCTTGGTGATTTTAATGTTCACAACTACAACTGGCTTCCGTTTTCTAGTTACACAGATCCAGCTGGTCGAGATGCTGAGGCTTTTGCAATTACTAATGACCTCACACAGATTGTTCATCTACCTACCAAAATATTGGACCATCCTAACCATACAGCCAACAAGCTTGATCTTTTTCTCACAAACTACCCTTCTAAGTACACGGTCAAAGTAGGTGGTCCTTTAGGCACCTCAGATAACAACTTGGTGATTGTTTCTTCTCGAATGGAACCTTTATCTCATGGCTATTCCCAACCTCGCGTTGTTTGGCATTACAAGAATGCAAAATGGGATACCCTGCGAGATTTCTTTTCCTTGGTCGGATTACTGTATCAAAACTTCTGATGTCAACGTTTGCTCGGATCATGTCTGATATTATTTTTAGTAGGAATGAAATCCTTTATTCCACATGCCACTTTAAAATCTAGTCCTTTATCTAAACCTTGGTTTTCCAATAAATGTGCTAAAGCTGTTCAAGAGAAGAATGTTGAATATCGTAATTGGCTTGTTTCTAATTCTTCAGTTCCATTTTCTGACTACACTAGAGCTCGCAACAATTGTAAAGCAGTTATTAATCAGTCCAAACTAGATTTTGAACAGGCTAAGAGTAGAAAACTTGCTTCTTGCCCTAATGGTAGCCAAGCAATCTGGTCTCTTGCCAAAGCTATTGGCAGCAACTTTTTCCCATTTTTACTCCCACCTCTGTCTAAACCAGATGGTTCTATTGTCACTTCAGCCAAGGATAAAGCCAACCTTCTAGCGTCCCATTATTTTTACAACTCGTGCATTAATGATCTTGGAAAAATACCGCTCACCACTCCCAACAGGCTCTATTCAATGCATCCTGTGGTCTTCCATCAAAAAGATGTCAGAAGGACGAATGTTGATGCTAAGAGAGCTCCAGGTCCTGATGATATTTCTCCATTTGTTCTCAAAACCTGTGCTCCTGAACTTACTCCTGTTCTCTGCTGCCTTTTTTCACTTTTTTATTCCAAAGGTTTTTTCCTTCTGCTTGGAAATTTGCTCATATCCAGCCAGTTCATGAAAAGGTGAAAAATCCCTCCCATCCAATTATCATCCCATTGCAATTACTTCTACCCTTTGTAAAGTAATGGAGAAATCAATTAACTACCAACTCTTAAACTACCTAGAATCCTTCCATCTGATCAACGGTCTCCAGTATCGATTTGATCAGTGTTGCTCCACTGGTGACATTCTGGCTTATGTTACCCATTTATGGACAAATTCAGTGGAAAAGTTCGGTGAAACACACACAGTTGCTCTTGACGTCTCAAAGGCTTTCAGTCATGTTTGGCATAAAGGTCTTTTAATCAAGCTTCCATCTTATGGTTTGCCAAATGTTTTTTGTAGTTGGTTATGCAGTTTTCTCTTTGGCCTCTTGGTGATGGTAGATGGCACATTGTCTTCTAACTTCTCCACTAATGCTGATGTCCCCCAAGGTTTAGTTTTTTTCCCCACTCTTTCCCTCGTCTATATTAATGATCTTCTTCCAATGACCGGAAATCCTATTCATAGTTCTGCTGATGATAGCACATTGCATTCCACTTTCCATTTTGAGAAACCTTGCCCTGCTCCAGTCAACTTCAACTTTATTTATCCGCTACCAATTCTTTAAATGTTGATATCCAGGTAATTCTCCAGTGGTGCAAAGACAACTTAGTTGATTTCAATCCTTCCAAACTGTCTTATATCTCGCAAAAAGGATTATTCTGCTCCTATGCTTATCTTTGGTGACAATCCAATTTCTAGGCAAGAAGATATATCTCTTTTGGGGATTACCCTGACTTCTAATCTCTCTTGGCACAAGCACATTACAAATATTGCATTATAGCCATAGTAGCTTATGCGCCATTAAACGCCCATAACAACAAATATTGCTTCCTCTGCATCTAAAAAACTTGATTTTCTCTTTTGCTCCCGGCGTTACTTTTCTTCCAAACTGCTGTTCACTCTGTACAAATCGCAAAAATAGCCTGCCATGGAATATTGTTCCCACATAACCTCTCTCATGGTTATGTGGGAACAATATTCCATGGGCAGTGTCCCCAAAACATCTCTCTTAATTAATGACTCATCTCTGAGTCTCTCCACTGTCTGTCTCATAGACTTTCTGTTTCTGCTGCATGCCTTTTCTACAGATACTTCCATGGGCATTGTTCTTCTGAATTTGCTTCTATAATTCCCGCTCTCTCTTTCAAAACAGTCCAAATATGTGCCACCATCAGCCGACCATCCTTTACTGTCTAACTTCAAACTCACTGAACCAACTTTTCATCTTCCTCGTTTATTCCATTCACCTGCCGTTTTCTGGAACAAACTTTCTTCATACGTATTTCCTGAAACGTACAGTCTACAGCAGTTCAAGTCCATTGTCAACAAATATCTTCTTTCGTTTTCTCAACCTCCAACCCATTCACGGTACTAAGTTCTGTAGGTTCTAATGTCTCGTGTTTGGGGTTTTCATAAAAAAAAAGCTTCACACTTGTAAGTGTTGAAATTACTGAGTGAAGGTGGGTAGGGTAGTTATTGAAAATCAACTCGATTTTCTGTTTTCTCTTGTCATCTTTCTATTCAAATTTAAAATCCACTGTTGAAAATTTTTTTTTCAAAACTGTTTCTTTCCAATTGGTATAGCAATGGTTTTTAACCGTGGCAACTTAGGGTGCCAGGTAATTTTGGTTTAAGATATTTAAACTTATTTTTTTTTTAAATTTATGTTTATTTCATTATAAAAAGGTGTATGGTATCCTTTTAATTTTGTGGTGATCTGAAGTTTTGATGTTTACTTAATACTTCTAAATAAAGAATAAAGTTATTATGTACCGGCAGAATTGCTTAACAAGTACAGGTCACTGTTGGAAAAAAGCCGTGAAATAGGGTTGAATTTGAAAGTGTCTGCAATTCTGCCCAGACACGATAGGAGGGAGTATATGATGAGAGCCTTGTCGATCAATTTGGCCCTGGAAAGATTGTGCAAGGCTCAAGGGGTAGAATTTTTTTCAGCCTGGACTGTACTTGTTAACAGGAGAGAGATTGCTTCTACAGGGATGGGATACACTTAAATAGAAAGGGTGCAAGAATATTTGCTGATGCTATCGAGGCAGTGTTAGGTGGGTCGGAAAAGTGCTAGCTTGGGGGGAGACAAAGACGAATAGATTGCCAGTAGCCACTGGCAGAGGTGAAAGAGATTCTTGCACTGCTTCTATTGGAATGAGCAGAAGCCTGAAAAACAAGATGCAGGATATTTCAGAGACTGCTGGGAGTCATTGCGGTACAAGTAAACACATGGGTTGTGTTAGGGTAGCTAAGAATAGAAATAGGTGCATGTATACCTGCGTGTACACCAATGCTATGAGTTTAGTAAATAAATTTGATGAATTTGAGGTATTGCTCAAAACATCAAAGGCAGATATTGTTGGGATATCAGAGACGTGGTGTCACACAGATATAAGGAATGCAGAACTGGAATTTGGGGAGTACAATGTCTACAGAAAGGATAGACTGGATGGGAAGGGAGGAGGGGTTATGCTATTAGTTAAGAAATACATAAAATCCAAGGAAGTGAAGCCAGTGGACATCGCTGGACAGTGCAGTGTCGAGTCAGTTTGGTGTGACATAAGCATTGGGAAATCAAAATTGAGAGTAGGAGTGTGCTATAGGCCTAATGACTCTGATGAGTATAATAAGAAACTGTACAGGGAAATAGAGTGGGCCAGTAAATCAGAGAGTCTTATAATGGGAGATTTTAATTCCCAGATATTGACTGGAATTTGGAGGCTGGTCACTCACACACTAGCAAGGCTTTTGTGGATTTATTGGATGATTGTTTTCTTCATCAGCATGTTCGGGAGGCAACTAGAGGGAGGAATACTCGATTTGATTATCAGCAGTGATTCTTCATGCATTAAGAATCTGCAGATAAATGAACCACTAGGTGGCAGTGATCGCAGTGTGCTGAAGTGGGATTTACTCAAAGAGGTAACTACCATTAGGGGTAAAGGGAAGGGTTATTGCTTCCGTAAAGGCGACTACGATGGACTGAGACAGTATTTAAATTCTATACAGTGGGACAAACTGATGATGTTACCAACAGCAAATTCAAAATGGGAAGCATTCAAAGAACTTATCTTGGAAGCTACTAGGCTTTACATACCAACTAAGAAATATTGTTCAAGGTTTAGGCCAAAATGGATGTCAGATGAACTAATGAGGCATATGGCAGAGAAGAAAAATGCATGGGATACTTACAAATTAACACGACACAGAGCCTATGATAGATACAAGTTGATATGCAACCAAGTTACAAAGGAGGTTAGGCAGGCGAAGGCAGATTACGAGAAATCCTTGGCAAGGGATGCAAAGAAAAACAGCAAACCCTTAGCCATAATTCTGAGAGCTTCCTTGGACTCAGGGGAGGTACCCACAGACTGGAGATGTGCAAATGTGACCCCAATTCACAAAGGAGGATCAAAGGCTGACACAAGTAATTATAGACCTGTGAGTTTAACTTCTGTTCCAGGAAAATTAATGGAGGCACTAGTTAAAGAAGCACTGCAGGATCATTTAGACAAGACTTCAGCTAAAACTCGGACACAGCATGGTTTTGTTAAGGGGAAGTCATGCCTGACCAATTTGAATGGATACTATGATGCAGTCACAAAGGAACTGGATGTAGGGAATAACTTTGATATTATATACTTGGATCTTAGAAAGGCTTTTGATACTGTTGCACATGGAAGACTGCTGCACAAATTGGAGCAGTGTGGCATTGGAGGCAAATTGCTGCTGTGGATAAAGGAGTGGCTGAGGAGGAGAAGACAGAGAGTGGTAATCAATGGACACTGCTCGTCGTGGACTAATGTTATTAGTGGAGTCCCTCAGGGTTCAGTGTTGGGTCCATTATTGTTTTCTGTATTCATAAATGATATTGATGAGGGTATATCAAGCTTAATGTCGAAGTTTGCAGATGATACAAAGGTAGGCAGGGTTGTCAAGGACACTACTGACACTATGCTGCTGCAACAGGATCTGGAAAGGTTGAGCAGATGGGCTGAGAGGTGGCAAATGAAGTTTAACATTGACAAATGTAAAGTACTACACATGGGAAACAGCAACCCCAGAGCAACGTATAAACTTTACTGTGTGGTACTACACTTAAGGTGGTAGAAAATGAAAAAGACCTGGGAGTAATTGTGCAGTCAGATATGAAGTTCTCTGAGCAGTGCAGATGGGCTGCAAGAGTAGCTCATGGTGTATTGTCAATGATATATAGGAATTTTTCTAGCAGGGATAAGGAGGTGATTATTCCCTTGTATAAGGCAATGGTGAGGCCACACCTAGAGTACTGTATACAGGTCTGGAGGCCTGATTTCAAGAAGGATGTAGAGCTACTGGAACGAGTACAGAGAAGGGCAACAAGATTAGTGAATGGAACAAAGGGGTGCTCTTACGAAGAAAGGCTTAAGTTTTGCAAATTACAGTGTCTGGAGACTAGGCACCAGCAAGGTGATCTGATAGAGGTGTATAAGGCCTTGAATGGTTTGAGCATGCTCAATGCTGATGGGATTCTTCCTCTCGCTCAGAATAATCACCTGAGAGGGCATAAATTCAAATTGAGGAAAGACAGCTGTAGGATAGACGTGCGGAAATTTGCCTTTAGCCAGCGGGTGGTTGGTTGGTGGAACAGACTTCCATCCCTTGTCGTGGAAGTTGATAGCCTAAATAAGTTTAAGGCTCAGCTGGACAGGTATTTTGAACGAACAGAGGGGTGAAGTGGAAGTGATTTTTTTTTTTTTTTTTTGGCTGATGCTGCATAAGCTTGCTTTCTTGCATCAAATGCCTCTACTAATGCTAATAATTTTTTATTATGAATTGTAATTTTGATTATAGTTATAGTATTGTAATAATTCTTGACATCTCAAAGGCTTTCGATCGTGTTTTACATAAAGGGCTTCTAAACAAGCTTCCATCTTATGGTTTGCCGACTGTTTTTTGTAATTTGTTATCCAGTTTTCTCTCTGATCGCTCACTGAGAATGATGGTAGATGGCTCTCTGTCTTCTAACTTCTCCACTAATGCTGGTGTTCCCCAAGATTTAGTTTTTTCCCCTACTCTTTTCTTCGTGTATAGTAATGAACTTCTTCCAATGACCAGAAATCCTATCCATAGCTCTGCTGATCATAGCCCATTGCATTACACTTTCCAGTTTGAGAAACCTTGCCCTGCTCAATCAGCTTCAACTTCTTGAATATCCACTACCATTTCCTTAAATGCCGATCTCCAGTGGGGCAAAGACAACTTAGTTCCTTCCAAAACCCAGTCTTTTTTGCAAAAAGGATTCTTCAGCTCTTTTGCTTATCTTTGGTGATACTCCGATTTCTAGGCAAGATCTCTTTTGGGGATTACCCTGACTTCTAATCTCTCTCTCTCTTGGCATATTACAAATATTACTTCCTCTGCATCTAAAAAACTTGGTTTTCTCTTTCACTCTCGGCGTTACTGTACAAATTGCAAATCCGCCGTACCATGGAATATTGTTCCCACATCTGGGGCTGTGCCCCCAAACCCTCTCTTGGGCTTCTAGATTCCATTCGGAAGAGGGCAGTTAGGATAATTAATGACTCAACTCTAACATTCTCTCTCTACTCACTGTCTGATAGATGTACTGTTTCTGCTGCATGCCTTTTCTACAGATACTTTCATGGGCACTGTTCTTCTGAATTGGCTTCTATTATTCCTGCTATCATTCAAAACAGTCCGAACATGTGCCGTCACCAGGTAACAACCATTTACTGTCCAACTTCAAACTCACAGAACCAACTTTTTATCTTCCTCGTTTATTCATTCAATTGCTGTTTTCTCTAACAACCTTCCTTCATATGTATTTCCTGAAAATTAGGTTGCAGAAGTTCGTGTAATGCTAACAAATATCCTCTTTTGTCTTCTCAACCTCCAACCCAAGCACGGTACTAAGTACTATAGATTCTAATACCTCTCTTGTTTGTAATTTTCATTATAAAAAAAAAAAATATATATATATATATATATATATATATAGAGAGAGAGAGAGAGAGAGAGAGAGAGAGAGAGAGAGAGAGACGGATGGATCTAACAGATAGAAAATTGAGCAGGAGTGCCACGAAATAAAATAAATTACTTAGGGGTGCCATTATTAAAAAAGGTCAAACCACCGGGTTATAATGAAAGAATTTTAAGTATTTTTCGCCAACCGTATGTTGAAATGACAAAATAAAACGAAAGCCAAAATTTTGAGAACTTTATAATTATGCTTACAATAAACTACTATTTACAGTGGATATAAAACAAATAAAATATCATAAAATACAATAAAATATACCAGGTTAAAAGCGATAAAATATCTGAAGCTTTCAAAGGCTCCGCTTTCTTTCTCAACTGTACGATTTTTTACTTTACAGTGCAACTTTAAATACCCGCAGGTTTACGGCATATGTCACGTGATTCGATGGCACATGCACTGTTCTTGTGCTTGTTGGAACCGGAAGTGGCTTGGGAGCGTGTCAGGTGGAATCCGTTCATCCCCTGTAAGGATCACTGCCTCAAAGAGGGGATGGATACGCATACCTCTGTCTCTATTAATATTGTTCTCAATGGAACTAATCCGCAAGCTCTTGAGCCACTTGCGGTCCCAAAACCTATGCGCCCGGTCAATGATAACTGCTTCGTCCAGGGAGATATGGTGCTGCTTCTCCCAAAAGTGTTCGGCCACGGCGGATTTTCCGTAGTCCGCATTCCTTATCGCCTTTGTGTGCTCCCCAGACGATCCTTGAGATGCCGCTTTGTTTCCCCCCACATAACATTCCCCACAATCCGGGCACTTTATGCTATAGACGACCCCACTTGTATTTTCGTTTGAAATGGGGTCTTTCACCTGTGACACGACTGTGTGCAGCTTCCGACCTGGAAGCTGCATACAGTGCGTCTGGTAGTTTCGTAATACCCAAGCTATACGTTCGGTTAAAACCGGATAATAGGGAATGTATGCGGTGGCTATCGGCATAAAAGACTCACCTCTCCTCTGTTCTCCTCTAATATATTTCTCTATGATCCTCTGGGGGTAGCCACACTTCAGGAGATCTGCCTTGACGCACTCATACTCTTTCTTTCTATCCTCGGAGGTACTACAATGTGACTTTGCCCTGACTGTTAGTGCTCTAATCACACTATTCTTGTGATGGTTGGCCTGGGCTGAATTATAATGCAAATATTGGCCTTTACACTTGGGTTTTCTATAAACTTTGGGCTTTAGACACGGGCATTCTCTGTAGACCAACACATCCAAGAACGGCAAAACCCCTCCTCCTTCTACCTCCGAGGTGAATTGTATGAAAGTTTAAAAGCCATTAAGAAAATTTAACACCTCATCTTCCCTCCCCTTTTGAATAATTGAGAACATATCATCCACATATCTCTTCCACGGACGCATAGGGAGAACCATGTCACTAAATAATCTAACCTCGAGCTCCTCCATATCCAGATTAGCTATAATCGCACTAATGGGGGAGCCCATAGCTGCACCGTGAACCTGCTTATACATAGTGTCACAAAACACCATAGTGGTGCTTGAGAGACATATTCTATGCCCTTACAAATATCTTCCAAACTTAGCTGTATCCTACTGGTTAAGGTGGTATCTCTCTGTAGGGCCATGTGTGCACATCGCACACCATGGTCAGTTGGAATACATGTAAACAGAGATGTCACATCAAAAGATGTCATAATTTCATTTTCTTCTATATGCTGCTCTCTTATAAAATGTACAAAATCCTTGCTGTCCCTGACAGTAAACTCGGAAAGTCCTACTAACGGTGTCAACAATTTGGCCAGGAAATCGGATAATGCATATGTGGGACTGCCTATAAACGAAACTATGGGCCTGAGTGGAACACCCACTTTGTGTATTTTGGGCAGGACATAGAATCTCGGTATTTGGCTTCCTGTTACATGTAACGACCAATACTGCTCCTTAGAAATCTTATTAGTCTTTAACCAGCCCTGTACCATTCTATTAACCTGACGTTCTAGGTTCAGCAATGGATTTTTGTGAATAATCTTATAAGTTGCTCTATCATTCAACAAGTCTAATGCTTTGCCTAAATATACCTCCTTATCCAGAACCACCGTTGCCCTACCTTTATCCGCGGGTACGACCACAATACTATCATCCTGCTTGAGACCTTCAAGTGCTAATTTTTGCCTAATATTAAGATTAGAGGGAGCTTTCTTAGCTTGACTTAGAATGGCTGCCGTCTTTACCCGAACTTCATTAGCCACCTCCTCCGGTAACTTATTTACCGCTCTCTCAATGCCCATCGCTATCTCTGCAATGGGCAGCTTATATATATATATATATATAACAGATAGAAAATTGAGCATAACTTGAGAACAATATTAATAGAGACAGGGGTATGATCCCCTCTTTGAGGCAGGGTGGTACTTAGATGGGGATGAATGATTCCACCTGATGCGCTCCCGAGCCACTTCCGGTTCTGACACGCACGAGAACAGTGTACGTGCCATAAATCACGTGACATGTCCTGTGAACCTGCGGGTATTTAAAGTTGCACTGTAAAGTAAAAAAGCGTACTGTTGAGAAAGAAGGCGGAGCCTTCGAAAGCTTCAGATATTTTATCGCTTTTAACCTGGTATATTTTATTGTATGTTATGATATTTTATTTGTTTTATATCCACTGTAAATAGTAGTTTATTGTAAGCTTAATTATAAAGTTATCAAAATTTTGGCTTTCGTTTTTATTTTGTCATTTCAACATACGGTTGGTGAAAAAATACTTAAAATTATATCATGAATATACCCAACCCCAGAGGCCTATTTGGAGCACTGGGTTGTAATCTTCTTCGATTACAACTCAACTTTCATCAGAAATAGTTTTTTCGAGGTAAGCCGTGGCTGCTCTTTAAATTTGTCCAGCTAACCAGAACTGGCTTGGAATGTTTTATACCTCAGAAAAGATCCGTACTCCATAGCCTTTTTCTTTTATTAATCGCTCTGATATCACTGTGATTTGGTCTCGAATCAGTTTCATTTACATCTTCATATAGGCATAATTTTGCAATCTTTCCAACTAGGTCCTGTTTCCTCAAACAGTTTGAAAATCAAAACAGTTTTTCAGAATGGTTTTTAAAACACTACTGGCAGGAATACCAAAATTGTAAAGCTTTTTTTTTTTTTTTTTCAAGCACCCCGATCTACACTGTTAAGCGCCTCCATTTTTTTCAGACTACACTCAGAGATTTCCTCTTAGACACTGTAAAGTTACTTGCACAACAGCTAAAACAAAATTGATTTTAGGGACCACTTGTACCTACCGTGTAAACAGTGACAGTTGAAATTTAGTGTAAGGATGACTCATTTCTTCAAACAACAGATGAATTTAGAGGATAAAACGGAAATCACCCTCTCCTAATTCTTTAATACGATGCCTATAATAGAAAACAGATTGACCAGAGCCAATGTCAGTGTCGGGAATATGCCTTAATCTTTGCCAATGGCTGTGGACACATAGATAGCAATTGGCCAGCGTGACTTCTCGGTACAGTAGTATATACAGAATGTATAGGTGTTGCTTCTTCTTTTTAGACATTGCTGATCCACTGCTGGGCAAACGCCTCGCCCAAAACCTTCCATCTTTTTCTATCCCATTCCGTGGTTGGCCAGTTTCCTTCTGCAGGGTTTTACGGGCACTGCTAAATTGTAAAATGTTTTAGCTTTCAATTTTTGAAATTAATCCCTTTAGTTCTTAAAAGTTAAGATAATCCTTTTAGATCATAATTCGTGCTTTCTACAGCATCAGCTGTATTGCCTGAAGGCCAGAGTTGTGAACAGTGCTTACCCGATTTCTCTCGAAATCAGTTTGTTATACGTACTTTCTTCATTATGCGGAAACTATTTGCAATGGCCAAGGGGAAATCAAAAAAGGTTCACTACATAGAAAAATTTGCTGTATGGAAGTTCGTTAAAGAGAGGGGCAACTATTTATTATTTTTTACCAATCTGTACAGGATTAGCAATGGTTATGCCATTCATATTTAGTGGGCCAATATGGTTCATCCCTTTAGGGTTGATATAAGCTATGAATTCTTTGCTAATTTTTTTTTTTTTTTTTTTCCATTCTTATCCAAAGACTACTCATAATCTTCTTTAGCTTGCCATAACCCTCTTAGTGACTTTATTGCAGAATAGTTTACGCTTACTGTAGGTTTTTTTAATCTCATCAGTTTATCTGACGTCTGGTTTTATATATACCATCTTTATATACCAACTCTTAGATGGTATATAAAGTTAGTAGCTTCTACAATTACCACGTGAAACACTTCCCATTTAGAATTTTTGGTTTGCGACATCAGCTGGTTCCAGTGAAAAGGATTTAAAAACTGTCTAAAGCAGTGGTTCTCAACCTTTTTACATATGCACCCTTTTCACCATATGTCTAAATGTCATTCCCCCCCCCCTTTCCAAGATTGTCTGGCTCAAAAGGCTCCAAAATCTGTGCATAAAAAAACAAGAAAAAGTCAAATACAACTATAAATGGAATATTTCCACAGATAAAGTGAAATATTTATTTTTAATTTAATATGTGACATCCAATAAAGTGTGATGCCCTGTAGATTATGTACAATCTGTAGAATTGTAATTTGTAGAAAGATCAATATTCCAACAGTTTGAGTCTGTCAATCTGTGATCCCATTCTCCCCCAACCCAAAAATTCACCCTGGGGGAATCCTCCCCTCGTTGAGAACCCCTGGTCTAAAGCATTATAATGAATGACCTTTATAAAAGCAAAATCCCTTCCCTTCGCCCTCTGACATTGGTTATATCTTTAAGTAAATCCCACATCAGTACGGTATAACCACCTTGCTTGGTGGCGCCTTTATCTGAAGATTCTTAATGCGTGAAGGGTTGCTGCTAGGGTGTCCATACGTCCCGGTTTTCCAGGATTCGTCCTGGTTTATATGAAACTCTCGGTGTCCCAAAAACTTTTTTCGAGCATTTCAATGTCCTGGTTTCTTGTTATGAACATTTTTGTACAAATGTATTTGTTCACAATCAAAAAATAGTAGCAGAGTTCGTAGCATTGTCTTCAATCATGTCGTCAGCCATGGCCTGTACGTTGTTTGTTCACTGCTGGTTTGTGTTCAGTGCAAGTGGGTCGATCATTTTATAGGTAAAAATAAGTGAAATTTTTTGTAACAGGTTTTTAATTAGTTTAAACGACATAATATTTTAAAAAATGCCTAAACATAAATGTGTTTTCAATGAGCACTCCCAGAAAGAATGGAGTTTTATAAAAAAGGGAAGACACGAAAATGAGGCTGAATGTGCTCATGTTTTATCAACATAAGTCATGGTGGGAGACATGATATCAAAGATCACATTAATTCTAAAAAACATGCAATGAAATTTCAAGCAACTGCATTATCATCATCCAAATTGGAACACTTCTTTGTCAAAGAAAATTCAAATGAACATGACAAGGTAGCCTTTGTCATGTTCATTTAAAAGATGCAGTAGTACTGAATTCTTTGGAATTTCCCCCCGATGCAAACAACCACAAATCGGAGAAAGTATTTCCATTGTTATTGAATGATTTCAGTGAGAAAAATGGTATGAAAGTTAAACTTCTTAAGAATCTGTTAATTTTACCTGGTGAGACATCAGAAACTGTTGACAACTACATTCTTACTTCTCTGAAGGAAAATAATATCCCCAAAGAAAAGTGTATTGCGTTCGGAGCTGACAATACAAATGTTAATTTTGGAAGAATAAACAGAAGAGGCTAATGCAACATACTTTCTCGACTCCAAAATTTGGTTAATTCCAATATCAAAGATGTTGGATATCTAGCGCACGTATTTCATAATTCTGCTCTATCGGGAGCAGTAAGACTAGCAGCTGATGTGGAATTGGTAGTTATAAAAATATTTTCTTACTTTGACACTTATACTGTTCGAACAGAACATTTAAAAGAATTTTGTGCTATTGTTGATATAGAGTATAATAAATTATTCTCTCACTCTAAAACTTGCTGGTTGTCATTATTTCCTGTCATTGAATGCATTTTAAAAATTTTCTAAGGTTTAAATTTTTTTCCCCGAAGAAAAGCCTCCCGTTTCTTTGAATCATCCACTGGGAGAAGCATATTTGTGGACTGTCCACAGCTTTCTCAATTTCTTCAATAAGCATATACTAAAAATTGAAAAAACTTCCAAGAGTTAAAAATAATTGTTGAAGAAACGATTGAGATGTTCGAGGCTAGAAAAATTATTCAGTGTGATACAGAAAACCGAAAAGTTCATAAGTTTTTAAAAATAAAATAGATTTTTCTTCCACAGCAAAAAAATTATTCAGAAAATTGGTTGAAATCCTTAGAACAATTCCAGTTCTTAAACTGGATGCTAATGAAAAACATTCCAAAAGGAGGATATAGCAAATTCTCTGGAATTATTTGAAAAAATTGAAATTAAGTTTGAAAATTAATTATATGATCAGTTTGGAGTTTTTAAAAATTTGCCATAAACGAAATCGAAAATAATAAAGAATGCAATAAACAGTTGTGTTGAAAAATGGACAAGGCTACTTAAAAAAAAATTAAATTCCTTCAACAAAAGAGCTAGTTTATTAGATTATGTTCATATTTATTTGCAATTCCGGGACACAACGCCAGCTGCGAGTGAATATTGGAAATGCAATGGACTGATGAGCATGATAGGTTACAGATAAGTACAGTTAATGCAATTATTTCCTGTGCTTTTAATTTGAGGGACCTAAACTTCACAGATTTTAAGAATAAAATTGAAAATAACAAAGATCTGTTAAGTGCTGTGAAGGGTTCTGCTAAATATATTAATAAAAAATAGTTTTCATATTTATTGCATAAGTTTTATTGTTCAAATTTAAAACTACAGGAACTATGTTTTAAATAAAACCTCCCTTTGCAGTGCTTTAGACATATGTTTTTGTCACGTCTCTTATTTGGGAGTTATCTATATTGCCTATGAACGAAATGTAAATTGAAAAACCCTTCATGCTTCAAGAATTGTATGCCAGCTAAACTCTTCGATAGCATGAAGCCAGAGCATAACAATTGTAGGACTTCCATAAAACATGCTACCACTGCACCTAAACGAGTGAGTTATGAAGTTATCCATGTCTTGTATTGCATGGATGACCTAACCAATACTTCAAATTGAATTACTGTTAGCATTAGTAGAGGCATATGATGCAAGAAAGCAAGCTTATGCAGCATCAGCAAAAAAAAAAAAAAAAAAACCACTTCTACTTCACCCTTCCGTTCGTTCGAAATACCTGTCCAGCTGAGCCTTAAATTTATTTAGGCTATCAACTTCCACGACAAGGGATGGAAGTCTGTTCCACCAACCAACTACCCACTGGCTAAAGGCAAATTTCCGCACGTCTATCCTACATGTCTTTCCTCAATTTGAATTTATGCCCTCTCAGGTGATTATTCGGAGCAAGAGGAAGAATCCCATCAGCATTGAGCATGCTCAAACCATTCAAGGCTTTATGCACCTCTATCAGATCACCTCACTGGTGCCTAGTCTCCAGACACTGTAATTTGCAAAACTTAAGCCTTTCTTCATAAGAGTACCCCTTTGTTCCATTCACTAATCTTGTTGATCTTCTCTGTGCTCGTTCCAGCAGCTCTACATCCTTCTTGAAATGAGGCCTCCAGACCTGTATACAGTACTCAAGGTGTGGCCTGACCATTGCCTTATACAAGGGAATAATCACCTCCTTATCCCTGCTAGAAAAATTCCTGTATATCATTGACAAGACACCATGAGCTACTCTTGCAGCCCGTCTGCACTGCTCAGAGAACCTCATATATGCCTGCACAATTACCCCCAGGTCCTTTTCATTCTCTACCACTGTCAGTGTAGTACCACAGAGTTGATACGTTGCTCTGGGGTTGCTGTTTCCCATATGTAGTACTTTACATTTGTCAATGTTAAACTTCATTTGCCACCTCTCAGCCCATCTGCTCAACCTTTCCAGATCCTGTTGCAGCAGCATAGTGTCAGTAGTACTTCTTTAACCAGTGCCTCCATTAATTTTCCTGAAACAGAAGTTAAACTCACAGGTCTATAATTACTTGTGTCGGCCTTTGATCCTCCTTTGTGAATTGGGTCTCATAATTATGGCTAAGGGTTTGCTTACTTCCTTTGCTGTCTCCTTTAATATAACATTAGTACACCAGTATTTGTGTGTCCTGTTTTTGCTCCTAGTAATTTGTTCATGTGCTAAGCAAGTATAAGTACTATCACACAGCCATTACATTTGCTTATCCTGTGAAGACTCCCAAAAGGCCTTGTAATTCACCACCACACCTTCCATCAAATGTGAAAGCCCCTGTAGGCTGTTGCACGCTAGAAGTAGTCTAAGAATCTGCTTTAACTCTGCTTGTAGTTGCCATTAAACTGTTAGTTTACTCAACCACCCCCAAAAAAACTAACAGTTTTTTGATGTACTTAACGTAGTTGTTGTTTTGTATATTTATCAATGATATTGATGAAGGTATATCAAGCTTAATGTCAAAGTTTGCAGATGATACAAAGGGTTGGCAAGATTGTTAATGACAGTATGCTACTGCAACAGGATAATGGAAAAGTTGGGCAGATGGGCTGAGAAGTGGCAACTGAAGATTTTATTATTATTATTACAACAATTAGCCATATGGCACAAGGAAGCCTGAGGCTTTTGCTGCATCAGCCAAAAAAAAACTTCTGAGTTACCCTGTGAGAGAGAGAGAGAGAGAGAAAGTGGAAGGGAATCACCAAGAAAGGGAAGAATGATGATATCCAGCTCAGGACCCTGGGTGTGCCAAGCCCATATTCACTAGATATGAGCCCCTGGGGATATTTGTCAATGTTATATTGACAAATGAAAAGTACTGCATGTGGGGTAGCAGTAACCCCAGAGAAATATACCAGCTGGGTGTGTTACACTCAGGGTAGAGGAAAATGAAAGAGAACTAGGGTAATTGTGCAGTCAGATATGAAGTTTTTCTGAGCAGTGCAGACAGGCTGCCAGAGTAGGTCATGGGGGTATTGTCAATGATATTCAGGAATTTTGCTAGCAGGAGGTGATTACCCCTTTGTATAAGGCAATGAGCAGGCCACACCTTGAGTACTGCACACAGGTCTGGAGGCCTCATTTAAGGAAAGTGTAGAGTTGCTAGAATGAGTACATAGAAGGGCAACAAGACTGGTGAGGGGAGCAAAGGGGTGTTCTTATGAAGAAAGGCGTAAGTTCTGTAAATTGCAGCGTATGGAGACTAGGCACCTGCACGGTGATCTGATTGAAGTGTATAAGGCCCTGAATGGATTGAACAGGCTCAGTGCTGATGGGATTCTTGATCAGATTACAAACCTGAGGGGGCATAAACTGAAGTTGAGGAAAGATGGTTATCGAATAGATGTGTGGAAATTTGCCTTTAGCCAGCGGGTAGTTTATTACTAAAATAAACTTCCATCTGTCGTGAAAGTTGATAACTTAAATAAATTCATGGAAGAAGTGGACAAACTTTTGAAGCGAATGGATGGGTGAAATTGGAAGGGGGTTTTTTTGGCCGATGCTGTATGAGCTTGCATCATATGCCTCTACTAATGCTAGGTTCGTTACCATCAGCAAATGTTACTGTTGGTATTAGTAGTGGCAATTGCTGCAAGAAAGCTAGCCAATAATGCATCATTATCAAAAAAAAAAAAAAAAAAAAAAATGCTTACCATAATTCTTGTCTAACCCCTTTCATAGTTTTTCCAGTTCTTTAATTTATTCAAACTACTCATTTCTACAACACCAAATGGAAGTTTGCTCCAGCAGTCAACTACCTGCTGGATGAAGACATTCTGCATATCCATCCTTCCTCAACTTGAATTTATGTCCCCTCTTGACTATAGTTTTCACAGGATTCCAGCGGCATTGAGCTCACTTAATCCATTCAAAGCCATAAACACTTCACTTAGATCTCCTCACAGCTGCTTAGTCTCTAGGTACTGCAATTTATAGAACTGAAGCCTTTCTTATTCTTACTGTCCTTGCTGATTTTGCCTGCACTGAGTGGGAGAGTGTTGTAGTGTTGTCAGTCACACCATAATGTATAATTTCGAGGCCAGTTCCCATAGGTTTGCTTTCTAAGGTTAGTAACTCTGGCAAGGTGTGAACTCCTTGTGGCAAATGTAAAGAATGCCCACGTGAGAACTACGGGAAATCTCGGCAAAGTTTACCCATGAAACTAGTTTTCTGTTATGGCATTTGTATTGTTGCTCTCTCGGTAAACAGACGGTGGGTGTTATCGGTCTGAAGTATAAGTTGAATCCCTTGTAACCTTCCAGTTTCACTATTTTCCGCGTCAGTAGTTTGAGATGATTTCAGGCACTGAGCTTGTGTGTGTGCTCCTAAATCCCCAAAACTTTACTCACAGCAATAAGTAATGCACGTGGAGTTTTACTTTGTGAGTAGTGTTTTTAAATTGCATGTATAATAAATTGTTTAAATCGTAACCCTTAGAATGAAGAGGCAACATAGTTTGGATAAATTTTTGAACATTTCTACTAAACATTGAACAACAGAAATGGAACAAACAAGAGAGAGCTATGATACTGTTGATATTGAACTATGACTTGGAAATTTGTCTAAAACTGTGCAACAATCAATACAGCCTGAAAGATTTTCTCATTCTGAGCAGAATTTAGTACAAAATGCAATAAACAATTTGCGTTTTTGGGATGAAAAGCAATTGCATTATTTCAAAAATAAGTACGAATGGCCTATTATTGCCAGTGGTGCTCAGTGGCTTTATCTTTAAGCACTTTCAGTGCTAAACACTTATATATTTCATCAGAGTGGCAGTCACTTTCCGTCAAAGCTCACGGTTCTAATAAAAAGAATATGCAATCATCGATGAGAAAAAAACTGAAAGAACATCATGAGTCAGTTCACACAAACATATAATCCAAACATCCGAAAAAAATATTATTTCAAACAGTATTGTCTAACCCCTAAATATTTAAACAGCACTATAAACATCTTTAATACCATTTATTCCATAATTAGTTCCATAATTCACTGACATGGAACATTTAATAGCTTTGCAAAAAAAGAATAACGTCTATTTGGGAGTATCTTTGCACTCTAGATTTATGGTCCCACTTAACACATCTCCACTGAAATAAGAAGAGTTTTTGGAAAACTGAAGTTAACATAGTAAAATTTCAGTTATTATTGACGAAGCTTCAAGTATTTCACATAAGAGCATCTTAATAGTTTATTTAAAATCAGAAATTCAAAACTTTGAAGATAGTTTAACTGTTTTTGTTGATCTTGTGGAGTTAGAAGGAACAAAATCTGAAATAATTTACCAAACTTTGATATCAGTTCTGAAGAAGTATGGTTTCATTGAAAATTATTTATGTGAAAATCTTATTGGATTTTGTGCAGATGGAGCCAGTGTGATGTTAGGAAAAAATTCAGGAGTTTCTGCGAAATTTTTGCATAAATTATCTAATGTTTGTATCTGGCACTGTCTTGTCCACCGTATTCAGTTGTCTCTTGGTGATGCAGTAAGATATGTAAAACAAGTAAACTACTTTTGGCATTTTCTTGATAAACTTTGTTTATTTTCATACTTCAAATAAGCATCAAAGAGAGTTAAATGATATTTCTAAAGGGTTTGGAATTAAAGTACTGAAAATAGGTAGAATATTTGGACATTGATGGGCAGCCTGCTGTGCTAGAACTGCAAAAGCTGTTTGGAAGTCCCATGAAAATTTGCATGTTTACTTTAATAAAAATCATGAAGTGGGAATGGTGAAAAATTTCGAAAATGAAATTTTTTTTTAAAGATTTGGCCTTAATTAATGACATCCTAGCGGAGATTTCAATACTCTCTACAGCTTTACAAGAAAGAAATATTTCATTAATCCAAGCTGACAGATTAATTTGTCAAACAATAAAATCAATTGAATATATGAAATCAAATAAAGGACCACTTGATAAAGATGCAGAAGATATTATGAAAAATAAGAAGTATAATATACCATTTGAAGTAAAGCAAAAAAAAAAATAACATAGATTCCTAGAGAAAAATCGTTTGATAGTCTAATACATTTTATGAGAATGCGATTGCTGTTCGATGATGTAAATGAAAAATATAATGATCTTCTGAGCTATTTCAACCTATTAAACCCTGAAACTTGGCTAGGTCATGTTTGTGAAGCTCCATGGATTGAAGGTGAAAATAAATTAAAACAATTAAGTCAACTAATTAAATACAATATTCCAGTAAATGACTTTCGACATTTCGTTGATAGCAAAGATATCATGTATAATTATGTGCCTGACAGTGTTTTAAGGGCTAAAAGAATCTTAAGTTATCGCTGTTAATGCTGCAGAAGCTGAAAGAGTACCATGAATAATATTATTGAGAATAAACGAAATTCTCTTACTATGGAAACAAGTCACCTAATGATCATCAATTTAATGGGAAAATCGCTGGAAGAATTTGATGCAATTCCTTATGTCAAATCATGGCTCAGGCAGGGCCATGATTATCTTTCACATGATTATCTAGCAAGCGATAATCATGTGAAAGAAAAGGTATCAAAAACAATTTCCCAAAACTAATCAATGATTTGGAAATTATTAGAATAATGTGTTGTACAACATTGTTGGCTAAAAATTGTTTATTTCAATATTATTTATGTTAATTAAAATTTTTCTTTTCTTGCCATTACAGTTTGTTTTTCTTATTTTTGATTGCC
This sequence comes from Mastigoproctus giganteus, assembly GCF_048544385.1. Lineage (NCBI taxonomy): Eukaryota > Metazoa > Arthropoda > Arachnida > Uropygi > Thelyphonidae > Mastigoproctus > Mastigoproctus giganteus. The sequence continues at coordinate 51,525,030 of NC_143575.1, forward strand.
TGCATTCCCTATACATAATTTTATCTTACAGTACTGGTTGTTAAATAATTTGAATATTTCCACTGCTATTCACCAATTTAAGTGTATTCTATCCCTGTGACAGAAACTTCTCCTGTTAACAAGTATAGACTATGCTGTGAAAAATTTTATCCCAATAGCCTTGCACAGTCTCTCCAGAACTGAATTGCTTGATAAGGCTCTCATAATGTACTCCTCCCAATTATGTCTGTCCAAAATTCTAGACACTTTCAAAGTTAATCCTAACTTGTGGCTTTTTCTCAACATTGTCCTATACTATACATGTTAAGGATATCCTCTGATCACTTGTTCTTAATATCATTAATACCAGTGAATACAACAATATTACCATTTGTGCCCTTAAAAGATGTTAATGCTGTTATAGAACAGTTACCTTTTGTCCTTAGGAGGCATATCTGGGTGCTGTTCCCCCTGTTTTCCTGACAGTACAGTCATTGACTATAGTTACTTCTGTGGGAGAAGTAACTATACTTTTTATATTTTTATAAATACTTTCTATATTTTTATAAATACTTTCTATATTTTTCTGCTGTGTTATCTGATACTTGAGGGTAGATTTTAGTATTGAGTTGGGCAGCTGAGTGCTTAATGGATCCCTCATTTTAATTCATTTGAGGGCACCAATCTGTTCTTCGGGCTCATGTATTTGCCCACGAGAATGCTAAATGGGTGGACAATGTCTCAATTTATTGGAAGAGTTTAGCCCTGACAGTATTTTCCACACTAAAGCTGTTTATTTTAGAGCAATGCCTGAGCATACTTAATTATTCAGAAATGAACGTTCAACAGCTGGCAAAAAGCAGAAAGAAAAAGTGAGTATACTTACGTGCAATATCAGAAGCACAATAAAAAAGAAAAGCTTTTCATAATTGGGAAAAGGTAAGCATCCATGTGTCTTTAGAGGGACAAAAACTCTACCAGTTAAATATAAGAGCAACACATATGCATGGATGACATCTCAATTTCATCGACTTTCTGAAGGAATGGGACAGAGAATTATTACAAGTCAGTAAAAAAAATTGTGCCTACCTTAGATAACTACAGCTCGCGAATGTGCAGTTGAACAAGATAAAACTTGTATTTCTTCCAGCAAGTACAAAGTACAACCTTAGGGTTCAAGGACTCATAATTGAGTAGTTTTATTTTTACCCACTTATGAGTAATTTTACTCATAAGTGGGTAAAAATTGATGAAAATCTTCCAATAACAGGTGATCTGTCGATAAATGATATAGTCTATGGAATTATACAGATAAACCTGACACTGAGGAAAATGAAAAGTCTAATAACGAAGATGTCAAGGTCCAGAATGTTGTATGGGAGTGCAATGCAACGATTAACTTATTAGATGCAGTGCATATGATGGCTAGTGCTTGGAATTTAATTTCCAAACAATCAAAAACTGGATTTATTCAGCCAGGTGTTGTGATAAATATTGAAGAAAGTAGTACAGTGCCAACAGAGTACATCAGTAATTCATTTATCTTGCACAAAATTTTTATGAGTGGGTAAAATTTGATGAAAATCTTCCAATAACAGGTGATCTGTCGATAAATGATCTAGTCTATGGAATTATACAGATAAACCTGACACTGAGGAAAATGAAAAGTCTAATAACGAAGATGTCAAGGTCCAGAGAGTTATACTAACGACCGGAGAAATCAGGAAACCTTTTGAAGTATTACAAAGTGCATTAGAACTTAAGGGAGGAAATAAGTGATGGCTGCAAATTATTGTACAGGTTTCAAGTACAAAGAAAATTTAACTGCTAAGGATTTAAAGCAATAAACATTGGAGAAATTTTTCGAAATTGGTTGGTATCTTTGTTTTTTTTTTTTTTTTTTTTTGTTTCGTATGTTTGGTGGTTACTTGAAAAGATAGTCAGATTTATGCAAGAATGTTTAATTTTGAACTGTTTATAGTCATTTTTTTAAAATGAATATTGCATGTGGGCATAAATGAGAGATTATAATTATAGAATTTTCTATATGTGAATGGAAAAATGTTTCAGATGTTTGATGGTTACTTGAAAAGAAAATGTCACATCGATGCCATATTTTCATATGTTTACCCTCAATCCTTGGAAGATTTTAAGGCCAATTATGCTTCCTTATTCCTCCACCCCAAAAAAATAAATCTATATAAATGGAGAACATTTTGGACATTATTTTAGAAGTAAAAGTGAGATTGTTCGCTGTGTAAGTTTAGGTTCCATTTTGATTTTGTTGCCTCCTCTCCCATTATTTCACTCACAGAAACATTGTGATAAATTTGGGATTATTGCAATGTTTTGATACCTTACAAAATTTCAGCATCTATTCATCGGGGACTTTGTATGAATTATTGTCAGTAATTTAACTGATGTCCACTGTGTGCCCTTCTTCTTTCCCCCCCCCCCAAACTAAAGTGCTACACATATCTCATCACCTGCTACTCATCATGTGAACAGGTTTTGGAAGACACTTCTTGAGTACAGTATAGAAGTTTTTACCCCATAAGGTTAATTCATAATCAGACATGCCCGAAATATAACACTTCCCCCCCCCCCCTTAGGCACATTTGTATATGCATAAAGCATCTATTGTTTTCATGTCTTCATTGTGAACTAATTACAAAAATGCTCTCCAGGTAACTGCAGTTTTCACACTATCAAATAAATGCCAAAATATGATTGTATTATTATTACCTACTATTCTTTGTCATCTTCTTCCAATAAGATCCATTCTGTAAAATAAGACTGATTTAGTCTGTACTGAGCTTCCATTGTACTTTACCTTTTTTGAAAGTCATACTAATCCTTGCAAAAGACAGATCACAACAATTGTAAAACAAAGAACTGGCAGTTCATCCTCACAGCTGCTAGCCTGACCTGTGTAATGGTCACCATAGCAACTGTGTTGTTGAGCCCCATCAGTATTCCTAAAAGTTTTGAATTGGCAAGCTTTCACCTCAATGTTTTTTTCACACAAGAAAAATTTTGAAGGTTTCTTTTTCAAGGCTTGCTAAACTTATTAGCAGGGGTGGAAACTAATTCTTCTTTTCTGGCCACATTCACTTGTGCATGGTAAACTCCACATGTTGAACCATTAAAAACTTATTTGAATACCCGATGCTCTTTTCTCAATTTGCAGAACAACACCTTACTGTTTGTAGAAAAAGTATTATTTCCAATATATTAATAATTGCTTTAATATATCTCTTGAGTTTTGCCTTTTTTTTTTTTTTTTTTAGATCTATGGGTTATCAGAGTAAAATGAAATGGCTTGTGAGTGGAATTGTCTTAAGGGATTTTTTTTTTTTTTTTTTTCCCCTTTGAAAACAAGGCATTTTTATTTTGGTGTTATATATTTTGTGGGTGGCAATCCTTCTGGCCACTATGCAGTAGGAGATCAAGTAATGATTTAATGGCTAGAAGTTTCTTCCAAGACAGCTGTGCTATGAATACATTATAGCATGGTTGTCTTGGAAGAAATTTCTTTTTATATAAATAAATTTCTTTATACAAAATCATGTTTTTAAATTTAGATATCACAATGAGCAGTTTTTTAAAATTTACAATGAAACTGGAATTTAATTATGAATTGATGCACTTGTGTGCCCACACACACACACACACACACATGCACAGATTTTATAGTGTGCACATACTAAATTATTTAAACCAGACGTTCCCAAAGTTGATGGTTCTGTTTTGGGGAAGCATGCACATTGTATGTATGTAGCACTTTTTTAATGAAATGTGGAACAAACTTTTTTTTTAATCATGTACTTTGTTGTATTAGTTTGGTTTATAGTTTATCACATAATATGATTGATTTCAAAATTAGATTAGTAATTTCAAAACTCCAACCATGGTACAATAAGTTATGTTTCAAGTGGCAGTCACATCCATTCCACTAATACAGGTATGAAGCATAAATTTTTTTTGTCTTTGAGATTAAATGTATTAAAGTATATATTAATTTATTAAAGTATTTATACCCATAACTAAATTTTATCTTATGAGTAACTTATTCTGTAAGTGAAATTTACGAAATCTTTTCACGGGTGAGTGCAGTGTATTAAAGTTTCGGAACCTCCAATTTAAACTAATTGATATAGACTATAAAATGAACTACTTTGGAAGATGGCTATGTTAAAATGATGCTTTTGCACTAACTTACATGTTACTAATTGATATAATAATTTTAGTTTATTTAAAGATACTAAGAAATATAATTTTTTGACATTTTTCAAATTTTATTCATTCCATTTTAAGCCTTATAACATGTAAATAGCAAGTTACACCATGATATGATTATCCATTCCCTTTTATAGTAATCCTCTCTCTTTCTAAATTAATAGTGTACAATAAATATTGCTGTTTTTACTGGGATATTCAGATTTTCAAGAAATTATTTTTCTTTGGAAGTCAATTTAAATTAAAATAAACTACAATAGTTGTATTGTAGGAAATGATGAATGGCATTCTTTATCATGCAGGTAACTGGAACTAAGTAATTTGTAACATTTCACTTTTGTGTGATAATGTTACGCATAAGTGACATCCAGTTAGGATAGTTTAATTAGTGAGGTAAGTTGCCATTTAGAGCCTCAAATTTGGGCCCTTAAAATAACTATAATCTAAGGCATAGTATCAGTCACTTATCATTTATTTCATTTAATTTTGTTGCTTAGTCCCAAGAAAGGAATTGTAAGGCATGGTATTTGAAATTGTAATAAATTATGTAAAATCTAGAACATTTAAAAAAACAAAAAAAACCCAAAAATATTCAGAGCACTTGTATCAGCTATTGCATTTCTTTATAGGTGCTCGCAGGACTGTCTTCTTTTTTTCTATTTTTGTGGCCATCAGTATTTAAACTGCATACATAATGCAATAGTCTTAATTCTCACAACAGAACAAACTTTCCTTTATTATTATTATTATTATTATTAGCTATGAAGTGCAAGGAAGCCTGAGGCTTATACTGCACCAGCCAAAAAAAATCTTGAGTTACCCTGAGAGAGAGAAAAGTAGAAGGAAATCACCAAGAAAGAGAAGAATGATGATATCCAGCTCAGGACCCTGGGTGTGCCAAGCCCATACTCACCAGATGTGAGCCCCTGGCAACAAGTTGCCCTGGTATTGCACTACTTTTAAACAGTCGGCCGCACCAAAAGGTTAATTGGCCATTGGTTTAAAATATGAGAGTTCCCTGACAGCTTCTTTCAATACTAACTGGCTACTCATTAGTAGCCAGTTAGTATTGAAAGTGGGTGGTCTCTAGTGACAACATGCAGGCAAAACAGTTGTAAAAAGGTTGTTTGATGTGAGCTGCCATTCAATATAAGAAATCTGCATTCTAAATTGTATGCAGATTTCTAATGCCAATTAGAAATCTGCATACAATTTAGAATGCCAATTAATACAGATATATGTTAAAAAATAGTGCAACATAAAAGCAACTTATTACAAAGGTAAGTTTGTTCTGCTGTGATAATTAAGACTATTGCATTAGCTCTACGGTTCAAATCCTGCTGGCCACAAACATTAAAGGACAAGTAATGGCAAGTAGTCATTATAAATGTTTACAGATGTAAATAATTTCAGCTGTTTTTTCTTAATATTGACTGAAATGTGATCCTATAAAACTGCTCAACCTCTAGATACCTCTAAAATCCAGAAACTTATTACTCTGGCACCTCTCAATTCCTAAGGGTATCAGTTTTAAAATAAGCCATTATATGCAGTGAAGCATTGTCATTATTTAATTAAATTAGTTATTATATTGGCAGTCAAAACTCAAAAGTGTTATCATGGGAATGGCTACCTAATGTATTTCTTTTACGAGTTGTTTTAGAGCATTAAAATGATTAATTTGCAATTCTTGTTACTTTTAGCACTGGGTGCAGCTTATGGGACAGCTAAATCTGGAACAGGTATTGCAGCTATGTCTGTGATGAGGCCTGAGCTTATTATGAAATCAATTATTCCTGTTGTAATGGCAGGCATCATTGCCATTTATGGATTAGTTGTTGCAGTACTGATTGCTAACAACATCAAGTCACCAACTGATGGTTATAAACTATACATGTAAGTTTTTTTTCCCAGAAACGTTAATTCTGCATGTTATATTATTGAATGCGTACCCAGCCTTTAATAAGGTAAATTATATTTTGATTTTGAACATGAAGGAAAAATATCCATTGATATAAATTTTTTGTGTAAGAATTGTGTTGTAAAAGAAGATTGGATTAATATAATTAATTGCTGTTAATGTTTAGATAATGTTTATAATGTTTAGCTGATAATGTTTAGAAGGGGCTTAGAGGGGAACAGGTATCCTGTGTGTTATCAGACACTCAGCCTAAAACACTGATAGATCCAATATCTCTCTATTACAGAAGATTTAGGAGAAGTCCGGTTGGCCTGCCTCCCTAAAATCCACTCATGCACACCTTCTCGATGGTAAGCCCTGTTACGTTACTTAGGTGGCAACGAACGTGTAGAGTGGTTCTCTTCAAGACGCCTGGTCAGCGTGAAGAGGAAAAGACCAAACCCTCCAGCAATGAGAGCACAACAATACAAATGGCCCTTAGTCCCCAGCAGCTTTCACTCTCCCTCTTACAGCAGCGAGAGGATCAGAGTGGAAGTAGAGGGTGCTAAGAATCTCTGGGTACGACCAGGCTGCCATGCACGGAAATTGAACTTGGCCTGTTATAACGTACGATCACTCATCGGTGAAGACAGGATATTAGAGCTGGAAAAGGAATTAGAAAATGTGAATTGGAATATCATCGGTTTGGCTGAAACAAGAAGAAGAAATGAATCACTTATAAGTTTATCAAGTGGAAATCTGCTGTACACCAATGGAAACAGTGAAAGGAGTGAAGGTGGAGTTGGGTTTCTGGTCCATAAAGATTTTAAAAACAACATTTTGGAATTCAAAAGTACATCACCAAGGGTGTCAAGACTAATATTCAAGATTTCTAAGAGGTACAAGCTAAAGATTATAATGATTTATGCACCAACATCGAGCCATGATGATGGAGAGGTTGAAGAAATGTACACTGAAATTGAGAGTTTTCTAGATGAGCAGAAAACCCACTACACTATTATTATGGGGGACTTCAATGCTAAGGTTGGAAAAAGGCAAAACAGCGCAGAAAGAGGAACTATAGGAAATTTTGGAATTGGTGAAAGAAATAAAAGAGGTGAAAGACTTGTGGAATTTGCAGAATCTCAAGGACTGTCAGTAATGAACACTTTTTTTCAAGAAAAGGGTGAACAGAAAGTGGACATGGAAGAGTCCAAATGGATTAACAACTAATGAAATCGACTTCATCCTCACTAACAGAAGATATATTGTGAATGATGTTACCGTCCTGAATAAGGTAAATGTTGGAAGTGATCACAGAATGGTAAGATGTACACTTGATATAGATAAAGGAAAGGAAAAAACTGACTCGAGTAAATAATACAAAGGTCTTTGAAATAACAGAGGAGGAGAAAAAGCAGTATGTACTGGAACTTAAGAACAAGTTTGAGCTTCTGCAGACTGCTCAGGACCAAGATATCGACGAGGAATATTACAACTTTCTGGTGAGCCGCCTCCGTAGCCAGGTGGGAAGGAGCAGCAGTGAGTAGCATACTCTTCTTGATTAGACCGGGGTTCGAGCCCGTCACCACCAAATACGGAGGATGCGGAAAGGTCACGGAATGACCACCGCATATTCCCGGAGCAATATGGCCTTAGTTGCTAATGCTCCTAAAAACCAAAAACAACAACAACAACTTTCTGAAAGTGATAAAGCCCAAGAAACCTATAGGGAAACAGAAATCCAAAGAAGAAAAAATTAGTCAAGAAACACTTGTCATGATGAACCAAAGACGACAAATGAAGAACAAGAAAAACACTGACAGGGAGAAAATTGAGTATACTGAGTTATGCAAAGCCATTAGAAAGAGACTCAGAGAGGACATAAGAAGATTTAACACAAGAAAAGTAGAACAAGCATTAAGGGAAAACAAAGGATTTAAATCAGCAGCCATGAGCAGTAATACAGAAAGACAAATGATACTGAAACTGAAGAATAGCGATGGTGTACTTATAAACAGCAGAGAAGGCATAATTCAAATAGCAGAAGACTACTATAGAGAATTATACAAGGAACGAGGGAATGATGCCAGCAGTGGGGAACATGGATTGCAAAGTAGCAACACATACGACATACCCGATATTCTTCCTGATGAGGTAGAACATGCATTGAAGAAAATGAAGAATCGGAAAGCCCCGGGGGAAGATGAAGTTACTGTAGAGTTGTTAAAATTGGGAGGAAGAGAAATAACACAAAAACTGGCAAGGCTCTTCACAAAGTGCATTAGAAAAGGTGTGATGCCTAAGCAGTGGAATAATGCAATCATAGTTTTGCTGCATAAGAAAGGAGATAAATTGGAAATTATAGACCAATTAGCTTGTTATCCCATATCTACAAGCTGTTCACAAGGGTCATTACTAACAGATTAGAAAGAATACTTGATGAGAATCAACCGAAAGAGCAAGCTGGCTTTAGGACAGGATTCTCAACTATGGATTACCTTCACGTAATATCACAGCTAATGGAGAAAGCAAATGAATATAAAACACCATTATGCCTGGCATTTGTGGATTATGAAAAGGCATTTGACTCCATACAGCATAAGGCAATGTTTCGGGCACTGGAAAGACAAGGCATAGATACTCCATATATTATGATTTTGAAGAAAATATATGAGAGTGCTACATCCTTTATTAGGCTAGACAAAGACAGTAGCAAATTGAAAATCGAGAAAGGAGTTCGACAAGGAGACACAATATCTCCGAAGCTGTTTACTGCTGCCCTTGAGGAAGCTTTCAGAAGATTAGACTGGTTGCAGAAAGGAGTCAATGTGAATGGAGAGTACCTAAACCATTTACGATTTGCAGATGACATTGTGGTCATAAGCCACGATCCCAAAGAATTAGAGGAAAATCTTAATCAGTTATGCACAGTTAGTAAGGATTTTGGACTAAAGATGAATATGGCTAAAACAAAAGTAATGATGAACAAGTATGCCACGGAAAGGGAAATAATGATTGAAGGAGCAGTAATTGAAAAGCTGGAGTCATATACTTATCTGGGACAAGTTATTAGCTGTAATAATGATAAATGGCTGGAAGTCAAGAGAAGAATAAATTTTGGATGTATAGCATTCAGGAAATATAGTCACATACTGAAGAGCAATATCCCAGTTTGTCTGAAACGTAAAATAATGAACCAATGTACACTCCCCACCATGACTTATGGAAGTGAAACTTGGGCACTCACCAAAAGAATGGAAGAGAAGCTAAGAACTACACAGCGAAGAATGGAACGAATTATATTGGGAATCAGACTGTTAGATAAGAAGAGAAACACATGGATTAGGCAGCAAACTCAAGTAAAGGACATTCTTATCAAAACTAAAGAACTAAAATGGTCTTGGGCAGGACACATAGCTCGAAGACATGATGACAGATGGACTAAGAAAATAACAGAATGGTACCCAAGAGCAGCTAGAATAAAACCTGGAAGACAAAGGCGGAGATGGATAGATGAAATTCGTGAGTTTTTGAGTAGTAAATGGATGGCCAGTGCTCAAAACAGAAGGAACTGGAAAGTTGCTGGAGAGGCCTTCATCCTGCAGTGGATTGAAAATGGCTGATGATGATGATGATGAATGTTTAGATTATGGGAAGGAGGCTTTGCTAAGAGTTTAAGTAGAGAAAATAAGAATATTAAACTTAATTGTATACCTTTTTTGCTTCATTTAAGCAAATTGCAAGTTTTTGGTTTCCATATTTTGCATTGTAGGCAAAATGACTAAGCCCCTGGTTAGCCTACCCTTTTAGTAATCTGTGAGTAATGTAGTAATGGGTGTAGCTGTGGGATGAGATAGTATGTGGTATCCACAGTCTTCAACAAGAAGACTGTTAATGTGATTAGCATTGTGTTGGAATAGGACTGGTTCACTGCATTAACAGATATTTACCACATATACCCAAGTATCAGTCAAGAAATTTGGGTGTTTTCAAAATCAAAAAGTGCAGGATCCCCTTATATGTGAGTCATGTCAGGTTTCTGCATATGAAGGAAACTTTATATTAATAATTTAAAATAATTGTTTAATCTTATCAGGAAAAATTCACCTTGTTCATAGCTGTTCATATGATGAGGGCAATGCATATATAGTAGCTACTAATTTTTGTTGTACAGTGTTTTATAGAACAAATTCAGATGACAGTCTTGCATTCTTCAACTTTTATAGTACCATTCAACACCTACATTTGGTGTTGAGCAGTAGTTGGAAATTGATATTAAAGTGCCTTTGTTTTAATTGGAACTGCAGTTGATAGTACTTCCCATCATATAAAACCAGTTTTATTAATTATTTTTCTTAATCATTTAATATTAAGGTAAGCGATAAACAGTTATCATTAGTCAAATCAAAAAAAGTTTTTGATCAAATAGTTCTGCATACTTTGCCCACTTCTTTATGCTGAACTATACAACATTGGACATCATTAGCTATGTCCTCAAAGCATGTTTTCCAACTTCTCGAAGCCCAAAACTACTGGTTGACTTATACTCTAGTATCTATGGTACATTCTGAAGTTCTCGGAATGTTAGTTTCCTACCAAAAATGTTATGAAATTATTTTTCTTTGTTTGGTTTGCCTTAACTTCATCATTGTTATTTTCCTGCTTTTGAGGATTATTTATCAAAATTTTACAATTTTTATAATGGCTTCTTCAGTGAAAAGTGAAGATGATAAATATGTATTTATATATTCCATATTACCCATTAATAGATTATAATAGTATAATGCCAAGCAATTACATCAAATGTTTTCTCATTAGAAGAGAATTCTGATAAGAAGACTCCTGATTAGTATTCATTTAGTTATCATTTGAATAAGTAATTTCAAAATAAGGCCTTTGGCACGTTATCCAAGCCAAATCTTGAGCATTAGATCTGAACATTATAGCAAAATCACTGCTGTATAGCAGGACCTCATTTTGCTGTTTAAGAGTCCATAAAGGAAGAACAACACTACTCTGAATGAAGTTTGGAATTTGTTGATAATATGTAGGGCTTAAAGGCTGCAGGTCTTTGTGAAAATTAAGCCTGCAACAGCTCCCTTCAGACTGTACACACTTATGGATGTTGCTTACATTTGAAGTTATGATGCCAGGTTTTGTAAGGAAGTCATCTGCAAAACAAAAACTGAACTCAGTTTTTCTTTTTCTTGCCTGGCTAAATATCCTCTCGCACTAAGTATTGTTATAAGGAATTGTTAAATTCCAAGCGTGACTTGAGATAATTTGTTTTGTTTCAAGCTTCTTCCTTATGCAATTGTCAGTTCCCCAACCAAGGGCTACTGTATAACAGTTGTTTATTCTTTCATAATAATTTCTATTATGTTCTCACACTGAAATTGACATAACTGTTACTACAGCACATCTATTGCTCCATCTATTTCTTTATCTTCAAGGATATTGAGAAGTACTTAAAATCTGGCCACAAAAAATTTCAAATTTGAAACGATGCACTGACAACCGAAATTTATGCTACCCTGGCATTTATAAGAAAATTTTGTGGGAATTTGTGTGCTACATAGTCACAAGCAGCAATAAAGTTTGAATTCATGTTGAACTTATCTGAAATTTTAACTTTACATAATTTAACAGCTTTTATATAATATACATGCAGTGTGAATTGTTACCATACAACAATTTAATATCATAAAACACAGTATTTGTTCGAGTTTACACAGTCTTGTCATTTATGCAGCCAGTGACAGATCGCTGATGGGGTGGGCAATTGTCCCATCAGATTCCCACCACTTTTTGTTCCTGGTTAGCCACCTAATGAGGAACAAAACCTACCACTTAAATTGTTCCTCATTAGCTTTCCAGAAATTGACTGGTTCCACCATTCCCTTTTTTGCTGATTTTCAAACCTAATTACTTTATATTTATAAATGACTCAGTGATATTACTTATGACATTTGGACCATTTCCATTGCTAAATTCAAGGTTTATTCAAATCAATATTGGGGGGCTGAGAGTGTCAAAAATCGTTAATATGTAAAAATAAATGATAAAATATTTTCACTATTACAAAGGCATATTGGATGTATGCATGTGCAAAACAGACTAAGCATTTGATTCTTATAGATGAGAGAGAGAGAGAGAGAGAGAGAGAGAGAGAGAGAGAGAGAGAGAGAGAGAGAGAGAGAGAGAGAGAGAAAGAAAGACTCTTCAACAGTAATTGGCAACCCTTTGAACACTTGATTATAGCTATATAAATGATGGGAGTGGGTTTGGTACATACCCTAATTATATCTATATAATATGGGTGTGGTGTGGATACACCACAGATAACTCTTAAGAAAAAACTATGATAGTAGTGTGGGAGGCATCATTTCCTCTGTAGCTCTTCCTTCACAATGAGTTGCCATGGTATTGCACTACTTCGAATAAGTAACGCTTCACTAATAGAGAAGACTATTACTTATTCTTGGTGGGCACCACCACCCAGATGGCACTGTTTCAAAGCTATTGGCCTATCATCGGTGGGTGGGCAGGTACCCTTGTATTGCGGGCATGACGACCCAGTTGTGAAGATAATCACACGATATGAGAGATGCCAAAAGGTTTATATAGTAATATTTAAAATAACTAAATGCAACAAGGCATAATAGGTTAAGAGTAAGAGTTTTATATCTATATAATATCGGTGTGGATACACCATAGATAACTCAAGAAAAAACTACAATAGCAGTGTGGCAGTCCCACACTTAACATATTATGCTTTGTTGCATTTAGTTATTTTAAATATTTAATAATTTAGTTATTTTAAATATATAAACCTTTTGGCATCTCTCATATTGTGTGATTATCTTCACAACTGGGTCGTCATGTCTGCAATACAAGGGTACCTGCCCATCCACCGATGATAGGCAACTAGCTTTGAAATGGTGCCATCTGGGTGGTGGTGCTCACTGAGAATAAGTAACAATAGTCTTCTCTATTAGTGAAGCATTATTTATTTGAAGTAGTGCAATACCGTGGCAATTCGTTGTGAAGGATGAGATACAGAGGACATGATGCCTCCCACACTACTATTGTAGTTTTTTCTTAAGATCTTTATTTAAAATAACTAAATGCATAATCTATGGTGTATCCACACTGATATTATATAGATATAACTCTTACTCTTAACATTATGCCTTGTTGCATTTAGTTATTTTAAATACCCTAATTATATAACACTTACTGAAGAGACTTTGCAAACAAGGACAACATGGATATACATTACTGCTGAAAGCTTGTTCAGTTTTTAAAAATTTTATTTAACATGCAAATTCAAATAAAAAAAATTAATTCAAATTCCACAGTTGATAAATTAGGGAACGATCTCAAATACCAATGTGTGTGTTGTTTCTCATTCAAAAATTTTGAAAATTTCAAGTCAGAATTCATAAATCTACATGTCAACAATTTTTCTGTGGTGCAGTTCACCTGCCGCAGTGGTTGCTGCATTGGGGGAAGATTGAGTGGGAGAAGACAGAGTGGTTCTAAATGGACACTGCTCTTCGTGTGTGGACTAATGTTATTAGTGGAGCGCCCCAGGGTTCAGCGCTGGCCCACCGTTGTTTTCTATATTTATTAATGATATTGATGAAGGTATATCAGGCTTATTGTCTAAGATTGCAGATGATACAAAGGTTGGCAAGGCATTAACGACATTAATCAAGGTAAGGTTCTGCAGCAAGATATAAAAGTTTGCCAGATGGGCTGAGAAATGGCAGTTGAAGTTTAACATTGAAAAATACTGCATACAGATATCAGCAATCCTAGATTAATGTACCAATTGTGTGCTACTACGCTCATGGTAGTGCAAAATGAAAAAGATCTGGGAATAACTGTGCAGTCAGATATGAAGTTCTCTGATCAGTGCAGACACATTGCTAGCACAGCTCATGAGTTTTTGAATTGATATACAGTTACTTTTCTAGCAGGGATAAGTAGGTGATTATCCCATTATACAAGGCAGTGATAAATTTAAGGCCTAACCAAGGAAGGCTTCAATTTTGGAAGGATGTAGAACTGCTGGAATGGGTATAGAGAAGGGCAATGGGATTAGTAAAGGAAACAAAGGGTAGTCTTACCAAGAACGGATTCAGTTCTGGAAATTGCAGCATCTGGAGACGAGACCTGTGACGAGAACTGATTGAGCTGTTTATTGTTGATGGCATTCTTCCTCTTGCTGAGATTACACACATGAGGGGCCATAAATTCAATTTGAAGGATGGTTGCAGGATAAATGTGTGGAAGCATGCCTTCAGCTAGTAGGTGGTTGATTGTTGGAACAAACTGCCATTGTTGTTGTGGATGTGGGCAGTTTGAATAAATTCAAATTATTTGAATAAATTATTTATTCAAATAAAAAATTAGACAAATTATTGGAGGGTATGAACAGTTGATGAGGGATTTATTTTTTCATTTTTGCTGATGCTTTATAAGCTTGCTTTCTTGTTTTATTTGCCACTACTAATAGTAATATGCCTTGTTCTTATCTAAAACAGCCTTAGCCCATCTTTTGGGGAACTGTGGATTGAGGAATTAGATATCTCTACCAGAATTATTTCGGTGACACAATCTAAGAAAGTTTTAGAATCAGAAGACTAGAAAATAAATTTTATTAATTACAGGAGAACTGTTAGTTGCAGAAGAATGCAGTCTTTAGAGTAATACTCTACAAGTTATACAGTTTTTATTAAAGATTTATTTAGTTCCAGATATCATAGGAAAGAGTTGCTGACATACAAGGTGGTGTCAAAGAGATGGGGCTCATATATTTTTAGCTGCATCTATTCAGCGTGTGTTACATTTTAGTACTGGGGCATAGCCTTGGTTTTACACTGCTCATGGCAGAAAATAACAAATCTATTGTAATTGCAGCAATTCCTGGGCACATGGAACCTTCAGATAGTTGCAAATATGGCCACCTCAAGTATCGTGTATACCTCCATATACATTAGACTGGATATAACCAGAATTCAGCTGGTCAAGCTTGCAGATCTAGGGATTCATTTTGTATATGATTGCCAAATAGAAGGTCTGCGTGATATGGGTGTTGTGTATTATCTCACATGAGCATTATGGTGTAGATTTCTTATCTTTCCTGTAGGCAATGCTGTAAAAGCACACTACACTCTCTTATCTTTGGTGCTTACAGAGCAAATTCAGTGTTTCTATGTGGATTGGTGTGTTAATTGTGGTATCTGCTGTTGTTTCCCCCGCCCCCAACATTTCAGTTAGTAGAGCTTTAAAAGACTAGCATAAAAACGAATCCAGAGGCTGTAAGAGAAGGATCAGCGAGGGGTCCCCTTTGGTGATAATGTTGCCAGGTGACCTCCTCAGGAAAATTGGACAGAGTTTCACATCCACAAGTTCATGTCAATTACTTCAAAGTAATTGAAGTCTTGCTGGATGGTCTCCATCAGTCTCTCATAGCCAAAAGTTTCTTTACCTCTTTTGCTGTTTCTTTTAATAATGTTAGGTTTATTTATTCTGTTACCATCCACTCAAGTATCTTATTAGCTTCAACAATTTCTCTTCCACTTTCTTCTCAGTTATTATCACAAAACAATTTAGCTCCCAGTTAGAATTTGGTATACTTCTGGTCCCCATCCTTAATTTCTCAACACCTGAATGTAGATGCAAAAATAATTGTTCAGTTTGTCATCTTTGTGAACAGGGCCATGAATAGTTTTAACATAAAGAATTCTCTGCTCCCTTTCTCTGCATTCTTAGCGAAAGATTGCTCATAATTGCCTTAACTTGCCTAGCCTCCTTGGTGACTTCTTTGTACTTACTGTAAGTTTTTGTATTCTCCCTTGTTATTTATAATTATCTCATTCATTTTTCTTCACTGTCTTATCAGTACATCTGATATCCATTAAGCTTAAACCTCTTTTTTGGTATGAAAAGCTTAGCATCATCTATAATATAATTACTTCCTTGAATGTTTTCCATTTAGAATTTGCATCCATTATGCAGTTGTTGGTAATAGCAACAATTGTTCCCAAAGAAAAAAATTTAAGTTGTTTAAAACCATTGTAGTCACCTTTATGAATGAAAAATTCCTTCCCTTTACAGTAGTTACCGTATTTCCCCATGTATGAGACGCACCTTAATTTTGGGGCCCGAAATTTGAAAAAAATGTATTACATAAAGTTATTGAACTCAAGTTTTATTCATCATAAAATTCATACAACTCCTCATCACTGTCAAAACTCCCATCCATTAGCTTGTCCTCATCTGTGTCTGATGACGAATCACTGTCTTCATATATTGTCCCGTCCTCAGTTCCATCTATGGCATTTGAAATGCCACACTTCTTAAATGACTTGACAACGATCTCAATCTTGATATTATCCCAGGATCTTTTCACCCAGGTACAAACTTCTCCTATAGCTGGTTTCTTCACTCTTCCTGCTGGTGTCAAATTGTCCCCAGAAGACTTCATCCATTGGTTCCATTCGTCTCTCATGGCAGCTTTGAAGGGTTTGTTAATGCTGACATCAACTTGTTGGAGCTGGGATGTCAAGCCTCCAGGTATGACGGCAAGTTTTGTTTTTTGCTCTGCAGCAATCTTCTTTGTGTTTTTTGTTATGTGTGCCCTGAACTGATCAAGCACCAATAGGGCAGGTTTGCGTAAGATCTTCATCCCATCCTGATCCATCCAACCCTTGTCACGAACGTGGACAATCACTCCTCGAGGAATGTCTTCTTTTGGCATTGTTTTGCGTTTGAAAGTCAGCATAGGAGGCAGCTTGGTTCCGTCGGCACAACAAGCTAGATCAACTGTAAAATTTTCACCCCCTTCTTATCAACAGTTCTGTTACTTGGGACATCAAATTGAAGGGGGACTTTGTCCATATTTGCAATCTATCCCAACTCAAACTGAAGTGTCTTCCGACATTGAATAACAAAACGATGAAATTCAAGGATCTTCTGCTCATAGCTTTCAGGCATCTTTTGGGCAAGTCTGGTGCGTGTACGCATGCTTAGTCCATTCCGTTTCATGAACCTGAAGCACCAATTGTGTCCTCCTTTAAAATCAGTAACTTCTTTTTCATCAGCAATTCTTCTTGCCTCATGCTGAACCATCTTTGTGGACACAGGAATTCCAATTGCCCTTTGCTCTTCAATTCCCTCTCTAAATCAGGCCATTTTGCTGACTTGCCTCTCATGGCCGTTTTCAGTAGGGTTTCTTCTTCCTGTAGCCAGTCTCGGATTGTTTTCTCAGTTGGAGGAGGACCAAACTTACGTTCAGCAGCACGATTTCGATTCACTTTTGCAAACTGGATGACTTTTAACTTGAATTCAGCACTGTACGAAAATCTTTTCTGAGCCATTTCTGGGTAGAACGTGGCAAAACGTAACCTAATATACCGGTAACAAGTACAAAACAATGAGTGCAAAGACAACAAGCACGAAAAAGCAGGAAATGCAAGTAAAAAAAATCTACAACCACTGTATAAGACGCACCCAGTTTTTAAACCCCAAATTTTTTGAAAAAGGGTGCGTCTTATACATGGGGAAATACGGTATATCTTTATAAATAAATACCACGTAGCCATATATTATGGTTGTTACCAACTAATTTATCTGGAGATTCTTAATGCAAGAAGAGTCACTGCTGCCCTTGCCTTTCCTAAGCTAGGAAAGGATCCCAAAATTCCATCAATCAACCTTCTCTCCAAACTTAATGGCGTCCTGTTCCTGTTTATAGTGCTATTGTGCAAGTTTGTTTCTCTTTATGCAATGCTCCATTTGGTACACTGGTGTGCAAAATTTAAGGATCAGTCAGGTTTTCACCTATAGCTTCTCAGAGGAGTGGCCTGGATATGGGAAAAGCATACCAAAGGAAACTTCATTTCTGTACTCGTGAGGTACAGAAATGAAGGAAACAACACCGACACAACAACGGAAACAAAATGGTACAGAGGGACTTGATTCAAAAATGGCAACATTTTTGAATAAAGTATCATCTGTATCATGGCTGCCATGATACAGATGAATCACTGCCAAAGATGGAACAAAGGGAAGTGGTGGTCCTCAGTAGGAGATATGGCCACCCCTAATGTCGATTCAGGCTTTGCACCGCCTGTCCATACTTAGAACAATGTTGTTGATAAGTTCTTGCGGTAATATTGTCCATTCCTCTGTCAGTGCCATCTTCACCTGGTGAACATTTCCTGGTGGGTGTGGACGTGCCGCTAGGCACCCCAGAGCTCCCCAGATGTGTTTGATGGGATTTATATCGGGGGAAATGGGCAGGCCAATCCATACGAACAATGTCCTCACTTTCCAAAAGCATATCAACAGCTGCAGTGCGATGGGGTGTGCCGTTATCATCCATAAACATGAACTCTGCGCCAATGGCACCTCGGAACAGATGCACACGGGAAAGGATTACCTCGGTACAGTAGCATGCACCGGTTACAATGCCACCTTCCAGTATCTGGAGTTGTGTACATCCATCCAAGATAACGCCTCCCCAGACAAGAACACCTTGACCGCCATATTGATCCCTTTCAGTGATGTTTGCGAGGTGATACCGTGTGCCAATCTCTCACCAGATTAGCTGATGTCCAGAATCCTTGCTGAGACTGAATCTACTCTCATCAGTAAAGAGTACCTTAAGTAAAGATTTTGTGGTTGTAACCTTTAGAAATAGTGTTGGTCCTTAAGTTTTGCACACCAGTGTATCATGTGTTCGCTACAAGAACTTGACGATTTCAAAAGTTTATTTTGAAACTGCTCCAGATATCCATGTTGTGCAACTCTTTTCTCGGTGTTGAATCAGAAATCAGCTGAGCTCTGTGGTTAACTGTTTGCAAATGTTCTTGTTTTGTTGGAAAAACCTTTTTTTGTTTACTGGAAGCAGTATTACATGTGAATTCTGTCCCAGGGGAAAGAGGTAAAATGCAGTTATACTGCAGTCACCACATGGATTTGTTGTTGGGAGCAAGCAATCTTACTCAACTAATCTGATTGAATACTATGACACAGTAACAAAGAATCTGGATTCAAAAAATAATTTTGATAATATATACTTAGATTTCAGAAAAGATTTCGATACTGTTGCACAGAAAAGACTGCTGTACAAATTGGAACAGTGTGGCATTAAGGACAGGTTACTGCTACAGATAAGGGGATGATTCAGTGGGAGAAAAAGTGATTATCAATGGATACTGCTCTTCATGGACTAATGTTATTAGTGGGCCCTTCCCCCCAGGGTTCAGTGCTGGCCCATTATTGTTTTCTATATTTATTAATGATATTGATGAAGGCATATCCGGCTTAACGTCTGAGTTTGCAGATGATATGAAGGTTGGCATGGTGGGTAATCATGTTATGCTATTGCAACAAGACCTAGGCAAATTAGGAGATGGGATGAGAAGTGGTAATATTGACAAATGCAAGGTACTTCATATGAGGAGCAGTAATTCCAGATTAATGTACCAATTCTGTGGTACCACATTCAGGAAAGAATGGAAAAGACTTGGAATAATTGGGCAGTCAGATATGAAGTTCTCTGAACAGTGCAGACAGGCAGCTAGGGCAACTCATGGGATTTTGTCGGTGATATATACAGGGATAAGGAAGTGATTATCCTATTGTATAAGGCAGTGGTCAGGCCACATCCTGAGTACTGCATTTGGTCTGTAGGCCTCATTTTAGGAAAGTTGGTGCAGAGAATAGCAATGAGATTAGTAAGAAAATTATTAGGAAAGGTTCTACAAACCTGGGCAAAAAGATTAAGGCACATTCCCGATGTGGAAATTGGTTCTGGTTAACCTGTTATCTTCTCTAAGCATCCTATTAGAAAACTAGGAGAGAGTGATTTTCCTTTATCCCATCCATCCATCGTTTTGCAGAAATGAGTCATCCACACTTTCACTAAATTTCACCTGTCTCTAAATCAGTGTTGTTCTAGCTACTGTGAAAGTAACTTTACAATGTGTAAGAGGAAATCCACGAGTGAAGTGCAAAGGGTGGAAGTGCCTATTAGTGCTCAAACTGTTTGAGAAACCAGAACTCGGTCGGAAGCATGCAAAATTTATGCCTGTATGAAGATGTAGATGAAGCCATTTTTAAGTGAGTTATGTTGATTCGAGACCAATGTAACATGTAAATATCAGGGCCAATAATAAAAGAAAAGGCTAGGGAGTATGCAATCTTTTTTGGGACATAAAACATTCCAAGCCAGTTCTGGTTGGCTGGACAAATTTAAAAAGTGCCAAGGCTTACCCGGAAAAGTTATTTCTGGCAAAAGTGGGTTGTAATCCAAGAAGACTGTACCCATCGAAAAGAAACAGTTATGAAAAAAAAATTATGGAGGACTACGAGCTGAAAGACACATTCAAAACCTGTTTTGAATTGATGCTAGAGTCCAATATCTGAAATTGTACAAGGTTGCCTTAACAATGCTGTATGAGGGGTGAGAAGGTAGTGTATTAATATTACTAGAGATACTTTCCGTGCAGATGGGAGTCACTATGTCAAGTATTCAGTATGTTCCTTGATAAATTATAATATGTTAAGTGTTTTGTACAGGTGCCCTAATTTCCATTTGCTTTATTCCCAGATGGAAATAGATTATATAGTATGCACAGTTGTTCAACTTATGTTTTGATAATTTTAATGACATTTTTTATAGTTGTTGTATAGATTTTGGAAATATTTATTCTTTTGTCTGTGGATATAAAATTCTTATATATCTATGCAAAGCCACTCCACATAGATAGCGATACATAAATATGTGTATCTCTGTCTAGGTGAACATTAAGAATTAAAATTATGGAATACAGAAATTGAGATTACCTCAGAATTATGCAGAATCAGATACAAGTTAAGATTATATGAAATCTTAACCAACCTGTAATTTTAAGTCACATTTGACTTAAATTAAAATTTTAAAATAACATGGGACTTGGCAGAAGAAAACTAAAAATGACTTAACTTGGAAAATAAATTTACACATTTGGCCCACACCTGAATTAAAATGTAAAAGACTTATAAAAACACATATAGATATATATAATTAGTATTTTAAAAATGGTAGAGGTGTCACGCATGCCTCTAATGTTTGAAAATTTTCACAAAAATAATTTACTATAAATCCCATAGTTTGGTTATTTCTATTGAAATGCGTATACTTTTTATGACTGGCAAAGTGTTGAATATCTTTAAACATTTTGTGGCTTAGAATCCAAAAACATCAAGATTGTAAATAAAATTTTGATTATATGCAGTGCAAGTGGTTTATGTGAGGCTGCCTTATAATGATTTGATAGCTCCATGCAAGAATAATCTCTAGTAATATTGAATCTCTGATAAAGTCTATTTTAATGGCATGGTCATGTTAAGTGTGACCATGCTTATGACAACTTATGAGACATATTGATTTGAATTTCATTAATTTTGCAAGTGAAAAATACCAGTTTTATTTTAGTGCCACAAAAGATGTTTTAGTTTGCATTCAAGTTTATGATGATAAGGGTACTGTTCCATCATTGATTCCATTAGTAGAGAAGATAAAAGGTGTAGCAATAAAGTTGAGTTTTTTGCATCATAATTTCAGTAATGTGTGTTGAACTTTTTACCTTACTCCTCCTTGTATATACTTTAATTCTAGATCAATCACGTTCATTTGGATCCATCTTGTATTATACAAGTTTTTTTTTAATTTTTTTATACTATGGAGAGATTTATAGTTTAAAAAAAAACAAAACTGTATAATTGATATCGGCTGTTTTGAATAAATTGATAATTGTTATTTTGTTTCTGTTTTTATGATGTACTTTAATCTCAGATGTGTATTATTAAATTTATCTAATAGTATATTAATATCTTCTTGGTTGTCAATATTTAACACATCTATAAAACAGGTAGCTAATTTTATACTAGGAGACAGGTAAACACTGCATCTCAACATGTGAAAGGTATATAAATAAATATATAAATATTTATTTATATATATATATATAAATATAAA
The DNA here is from genome assembly GCF_048544385.1 of Mastigoproctus giganteus. Lineage (NCBI taxonomy): Eukaryota > Metazoa > Arthropoda > Arachnida > Uropygi > Thelyphonidae > Mastigoproctus > Mastigoproctus giganteus. The sequence continues at coordinate 51,547,190 of NC_143575.1, forward strand.
TAAATAAAGGTATATAAAACATGCTATAAAATCTCTTGGTATGTTTTATCCCAGAAAGTAAACATTTAGCATAGCTTGGTGGCTCGTATGTATGTATGTACGCATTGCACGAGTTGTTTCAATATGTGTCCCTTAACATGTGAATTGTCTTAATGTTCCATTAAGTATCTCTCATCTGTGTTTCCAAGTAATTGTAGACATAGTTTTTAATAGATGGGACAAATATAACTTTGCGATTGCATTTGTTAGCCTTAGTTGTCCAATTTAGACTTAAATGAATAATTGAAGAAATCCTCTGGAATTTAAATCTATAAGCTGATAAAATCATTAAGTGATATTTATATATCATTGCATCAACAAAAACAGGTATCCCCCCCTTTTTTTTACAATAATTTCACTCTGTGTTAGCCAGAAAACTTAATTAGTTAAGTTAAAAATAAGAAATTAATGCTTAAAACCATTTATACATTTTTCAACTGTGATAATTCAAAAAATATTCACATTCTCTGAAGGAACACATTCATAGAAAACTCACTCATGAAAGGTGTAATAACTGTGTAATGTCAACAGGGAACTTGCATCAAAGGAAATCATAATGCAATTGGGATATGTCTTCAACCACGTTAACAAACAAATGATACCCTTGAGTTAAAAATACATGGAAACAAACCATGATGATTCATGAGAAATGATAGGGTGTAATTGAAAATCTGTAGAACAGATATTGAACAGAAAATTTATAGAACAGATACTGCTATCATATAAAACGCCTACCCATTTAGTGTATCCAATTTAAAAAAAAATGTCATATCAAATGTAATGGTCTAATGTGACATTTTGTTACACTTGGAGCTTGTTGAACTAAGAGGTTGGAACTGTTTTGTTGTTGCAGTATTTGAATTATTGTTAACAAGGCATAGCAATTCCAGGCATTAGGTTTCCATGTTACCAAAAATTTTTATTTTAGTGAATAGTATTTTTGTGTTGTCAGCAGTATTGTTCTAAAGCTTTTCCCTCTTCTATCTGAAAAACTTTGAAGATCGTTATAGGCATTAATACTATCAGCAGAACTCTGTCAATGCAAAGAAACCAAATCTTATTTGGTTGTGGGGCTATTATTCTTTACCATATACAGTGAAACTTCTCCTAACGGACACCTCTCGTTAACGGACATCTCTCTACAACTGACATTTTCAAATTTCCCAACTCACCTCTATTGGTTTTAACGTGTTTGCAGCTTCTGTCTAGCGGACATTCTCTGTAACGGACGCGGACAGGCAATCTGCAGTGTTTCGTTTAGATTAGCACTTAATTTGATCTCCCCATAACGGACAGCGGGCGAGCTCACGGCCCTGTTTCTTCCACGTACTGCCTCAATCGTGTGTTTATTTTCTATTTCCGATTCTCTGAATTTTATCAAGGTTTACGTCGCGGTTCTAAACCCTTTTTCAAGAATTTTAAGGCACGTGTAAAACTTCTGATGAATTCGGTGTGTGCAGGGGGGAGGGGAATATGGTCTTTTCATCTTTTCGGCCTTTCGTCTTTTCAGTTTCAGTTTTCAGTTTTGTTCAGTGTCGTGTGAAGTGCACAATGTCTTCTCATACTCATTTAACTTTAAAAATGAGTCGAACTCATTAATGCGTATGATCAGCAGAAAAATAGTGTTCGCAATCTCGCTGCAAAATTCAAAATCGGGAAGACGCAGGTAAGCGACATCCAAAAGGGAAAAAAAATGAACTGTTCAAACAATTTTGGCAACACGGAAATGATCAGGTTCAAAAATCATTCCCGAAAACTGTTGGACTTCAAATTGACAATGTTATGTATGAGTGGTTTTGTCGCGAACGTGCTAAAAAAATTCCCATTAATGGGCCTATTATTAGGGAAAAGGGGAGTAAATGAGTTCAAAGCTTCTGTGGGATGGCTAGACAAGTTCAAAACTCGGCATAAAATTTATTGGAAAACCGTAAGTGGTGAAGGTGGATCTGTTGATACTGGGGTTCTAACAGAGTGGACTGTCAAATTGGAAGATTTATGTCGTGATTTTGAAGCTAAGGATATTTACAACTGTGACGAAACAGGGTTGTTTTTTAAAGCTCTTCCTGAAAAAACAATGAGTCTGAAAAACGAAAAGTGCCAGGGCGGAAAAATTTCTAAGGAACGATTGACTGTACTATTGTGTACAAATATGCTGGGAGACTTTGAACAACCTCTTGTTATAGGAAAACCACAAAATCCTCGTTGATTCAAGGGCATAAAGTTGAATCTTTTGAATGTTGACTGGAAGTCTAATAAAAAAGCGTGGATGACACGAGATATCATGAGCGAATGGATAAGTCACTTTAACCAAAACATGATTCGTCAAAACAGAAAAATTATTCTTTTCATGGATAATGCTGCATCTCACCCGCACATTGAATTGTCCAACATTCAAATCGTTTTTCTGCCACCAGACACATCTGCAGAGTGTCAGCCCTTGGATCAAGGGATAATAAAAAAATTTAAACTTCACTACAGAAAACGTGTTTTAAGACATCTCATTGCAAACATGAACGATGTAACATGTGCGAGTGACCTTGCAAAGAAAATCAGCATCCTAGATGCGATTCAATGGATTTCCTCTTCAGTAAACGCAATTAGAAAACAAACTGTCGTGAACTGTTTTGTAAAGTCTGGCTTCTCAAACGCAAAAATTGAAGTTGTGAACAGCAATGTGCAGCACCAAGAAGAACAAGAACTTCAACATCTATTGATAATGTACGATATTTCAGCTACAAGTGACCCTGGCTACAAAGATATAGACTCGAACCTCACTACAGAAGATGGTGCTATAGATATCAACGACATTATCATCGATGTTTTTTAAGAAGTTCCTCATGAGGATGAAGAAATGGAAGGAGGTCATTCTGTTGAAGAACATATTAACGACGAACCACCGATTAAAATAGAAGAAGCGCTCATACAAATCAATCGTTTAAAAATGTTTTTCGCCGCTGAAGAAGATACTGAAGGACGGATGGTCCTTCCGTCCTTCAGATACTGAAGGATGGTTTCTTCACTCCAAACAAATGTTGAAAACAAAATTATCAGCCGGAAGAAGGTGCAGAAGAAAATAAGTGATTACTGTATGTATTTTTCTTAAGATAAAGTCATAATATGCATAGCACAATTGTATGTATATTATTTACAAAAATATTGTGCAAAATCTGTATATAATTTAATTTAATTTTACATTAAACGTTTAACGATTTTTCTTTATCTCTTGTGTATGTAGTTGTATATTATTTACAAAAATATTGTTCAAAATCTGTATATATTTTAATTTAATTTTACATTAAACGTTTAACGATTTTTCTTTCTTTCTTCTTTTTTTTTTTCTCCCTCAGACTTCTTGTTAGCGGACACTTCTCTCTAACGGACACATTTTCGTTCCCCATGGCTGTCCGTTAAAGGGAAGTTTCACTGTATATGTTTCACCATATATATTCTTCACCACCATATATATATGTCTTATATATATATATATAGTAAAGAATAACAGCCTCACAACCAACAAGATTTGGCTTTTGCTATGGTGGTATGAAAACTATTTTTGTTGTACAGTGTTTGATTAAGGTATTGTGAATTCGTAATTGATTTTGTTGTGATCCCCCCACCCCCATACATGAAATGCGTGTTATTCAGTTTAGCTGTTTTTGAAAACCAAAACAAAAGGCTGCTCATAGATTGTGTTTTCAAAAAAACAAAATACAAATATAAACACATTAGTTATTGGCAGGACTTATAAGAATTAAATCAAGAACCCTTACAAACTTGCTGTTGCCATAAATTCTTTAAATGCTAACTATTAGAGCGATTATTAATAATAAAGTTAACCTGAAGGGTCATGTGCAGAGGTCTCTGAGAACCAGCATTAATTTTGCCAATGGTCTTCATTTACTTTGTCTATACAGCTGAAACTCCCAGTACTTAAAAAAAATAATAATAATTGTTTTCTTTGAATTCTCTATTGAATATTTCAGAAATTTCTATTAGATATTGTGCAAACAGATAAAAAAGCAGGATCAAGTATTGAAATGCTGCTAAGAGCCTTTTTTTTTTTTTTTGTGTGTGTAAACAAGTGGGAATTACCCTTGCTAATGTTTGCTTTGAAAAGGAAATACCACATTTGCTGGATTTTTCCAGCTTGTGAGGTATGGTATGAGCTAGCACAGGCGTGGGCTGCATGCGGCCCGCCACACATTTTTGTGCAGCCCACGAGCTTTAATTGTATTTTTGAAAATAATAAATTTGTATATGTAATACATTATAGAATTTGTCAACTTGTAAATTGTTTTATCATCTCTGTATTGTTCAAATTGAGATAGAATTTGAAATTGTGCGCAAACCGGAGCGAGCCAGTGGGCGCTTTTATAATGGTATAATTTGCGATTATAAACTAACCGTGCGAAACTACGCTAACAGACAACCGGTGATGACGACAATGGCTTTGCTGCTGTGGTGGAGTAATAGGATAGGACTGCTGATTGGCCGCAGTTCCAATCTGTTTTCTCTGACGGTCATCCCGCAGTTAGTTTTTTTGTGTTATCTTCGGTTATCATCTTGGTGCCAGTAGCGATAAAAATAATATTTACACCCTTTTAAAAATGAATAAAAAACGAAAAATTCAACAAGAGCATCGTGTCTTCAATGAAGAGTGGAACACAAAATATTTTTTGCTAACATAAATAACAAGACTATTTGTCTCATCTGCCGGGAGAGTGTCTCAGTGTTGAAAGGGTACAATATTAAAAGACATTTCACTACTAAACATTTCGAATATGGTGCCAATTTAACTCCAGAAGCGAGAAAGAAAACTGCTGATGGATTGATTCAAAATTTATCTAGACAACAGAATGTGTTTACGTAGCTAACTAAGGAACAAGAAGTTACTCTAGAGGCAAGTTTTGTTATTTCTCATATAATTGCAAAAAGCAACAAGTGTTTTTCTGATGGAGACTATATTAAAGAATGTATGACTGAAGCTTGTGGAATTATATGTCCTGACATTAAACACAAATTTGAGAATATAAGTTTATCTCGGCGAACCGTAGTAAGAAGAATTGAATGTATCGATACAAATTTCAATGAGCAATTATTATCAGTATTAGAATCCATAACGTACTCGATAGCTCTCAACGAAAGTAATGACCAAAAGAATACTGCACAGTTATTAATTTTCATACGTGGATGTACCTCTAATTTTGAAATTATTGAAGAGGTTCTTTCAATGGAATCCCTTAAAGACCAAACAACGGGAGCTGATATATTTGAAAGGTTGAAAAATGCTTAACAAGATATAATTTACAATGGAACAAAATGGTAAGCGTAACAACTGACGGAGCACCAAGTTTTACAGGTAAAAATGTTGGAGCGTTAAAGAAAATTCAGGATAAAATTTGTGAAAATTATCCTGATTATAATTTAATTACAATTCATTGTATTATACATCAACAAGTATTATGTAAAAATGTGTTAAAAGTTGAACTTGTCACATCTTGTATTAGTAAATTAACTAATAAATTTACTAGTAAAATTTAGTAATTCTAGTAAATCTAGTAAAATTTAGTAAATCTTGTAAAATTTAACTGGTAAAAGTTTATTTACTAGTAAAATGAACTAGTAAATTTAATACGATGGAGGGGCCTGAAACACAGACAATTCGTTAATTTTCTTCAAGATATTGAATCAGAGTACAACAGATATTCCTTATCATAGCCAAATTCGATGGCTTAGCTTAGGAAAAGTTCTTCGGCGAGTATGGGATCTTAAAGGTGACATCATTCTATTTTTAAAACTGAAAAATGTTATTGACTTTCCTGAATTAACTGATAATAACTGGATTTGTGAATTTGTGTTTACGCTGAACATCGTGACACACTTAAATACTTTCAACACCGTGTTATAAGGGAAAAATTTATACGCCCATGATCTGATAAAAAGTTAGAATGGATATCAGTTAAAACTCCACTTGTTCCTTCGACATTTATTGATTAACAAGGTAGATCACTTTCCAACCATGAAGTTTCTGAAGATTCCAGAAAGTAAATTTGAAAAATATTGTGAAATTATCAACACTTTGAATGACAACTTTTCACGAAGATTTGGTGACTTCCGAAAAATTGAGACAAGTTTTGGCAATAGTGCACAACCCATTTTCAGTAGAAATTGATAGTGCACCGAGTGAACTACAACTTCAGATTAGACATCTGCAGTGTGATACCGATTTAAGGGAATTGCACCGTCGTGAGGAAATCTGTAAATTTTACAATACTCTTAATTTGGACAAATTCGACGAACTTAAAGATTTTGCCCAAAAAATGTTGGTTATTTTTGGATCAACTTGCATATGTGAACAAACATTTTCCATCATGAATCTAAATAAAAATTCTTTACGATCAAGCATCACCAATGAACATTTACAAGCAGTTTTAAGAATCTCAACTACAAAATTAACACCCGAAATTAAAAAAATGTTAAGATGTAAAACAGTTCCGTTCATCTCATTAAATTCTTGGTCGTTAGAGAATAATTTTTTTTTTTTTATTCTGTGTTATATTTCTTCTTCATGATAACAAATAATATATATCTAAAAATAGTATTTTACGTGTGGCCTGCCTTCTTTTTGAATTCCTAATGTGGCCCTTCAGCCAAAAAGTTTGCCCAGGCCTGAGCTAGTGCATGGTAGCAACAGCTGACTCACTGAGCCAAGGTGGCTGCATGCTCCTTTCTTCTTTCCGTTTGAAAAGGCAAAAAACCTTCTCACAACAAATCGGTTTTTGAAAAGAAGATTATTATATATTCTATCTTCAGTATACTGTATCTGCTAACAAAATTCATCTGTTAGCAGCCACATTATAAATCACAAATTGACTGGTGTTAAATAGAAAACACCGCATTGTGTACTGCATATAAACGAGAGAACATGAGGAGATAACAGTACCTATTCTGTAAATGAAGTTTTTCGATTAGCTATAAAAAGTGAGACTGCGAAGTTCTAACATGAATAAGATAAAAATAGCTAAATTTTTTACTTCAGAGAGGCCTTAGTAATTTCATTATACCTTCTACTTAAGGCATTGTAAAATTACACAGATTAGGCTTTGCTTTCCTGTCATTTTCTTTTGGTATTATTTTTCTGTTAACATTGTGTTTAAGTTGTTAATAGCATAACTTAGTGAGACTTATGAAAAAATTTTTTTTTAAATTTTGATACATACCAATGACATTCTGGTTTCCTGTGATGCAAATCTCCTGTACTAATTACTTGTAATGATATATTGCCATTAATTTTCTAATCTGAGCTTAAATACTCTATCCGCTGAATAAAATATAAAATAAAAAGAGTTATGAGTTTGCAAATTTCTACCCCATTATGCAGATCTTAGTCAGGGTAGTCATTCCTAACCTATATGTTAGTCATTCTACCTCGTAGTATGAGGCCTTTAGCCCTTAAATATTTTATAGTCTATATCACTGCACACCATGAGGCATCTCTCATATTGTGAAGTTATACTTTATAACTGGTTTGTCACTATTGCAACACCAGGATACCTGCCCACCCACCAAGGAAAAGCCAACAAGTATTGAAACGGTGCCATCTGGGTGGTGGTATCCGCTGAGAATAAGTAACAGTAGTCTGTTACTTATTGGTGAAGTGTTACTTATTCGAGGTAGTACAGTATCATGGCAACTTGTTGTGAAGGTATTCACAATATGAGATATAACCAAAATGATGCCAATTTAATTAATTAATTTAACTACTTTGGTAAATGGCTACGTTAAAATGATGCTTTTGCAATAACCTATATGTTAATGTGTATAATTAAAAAAAATTGTCATAAACAGTTTTATATTATTTATTTTAATATTTATACATAATATGCATATAATTAATTATATTAATAAGAAAAACAAAATACAAATTCAAGATAAAAATACAATTATAGTAACAAAAATAGCAGTATTTTATTTTTATCAGTGGATTGATATTTGTCATAGCAATGCGCAGAGCATTTTTAAAATTTACATCAAAAATTCCATTACAGTAAACCCTCGCTAATTCAGATTAATTGGGGGGAGAGGTCATCTGGATTAAGCAACAAACCGGATTAGTGAAGCAAAAAATAGCCTGAAAAGTCAAAAAACAGAACACGAATAAATGGAGAATTTAATGATATAGGTACTGCTGATGAAAATAAATAAAAATATATCACTGTAGAGTCTTTATTTAAAAACTATAAAAAGACAATACAGTTATCCATTGATAGATGGATAAATATTGTCTTTTTATACATTTATCAAGTGGTGTTGGTGTTGCATGCCAGTGCCACTTGTTCATTGCTGTGAATACCACTTAAATACAATTTATTCCATCAACACTTCCTTTTGGTTTTTTAATATCTGTCTATTTAATACACTGCTTTTATCACTCCCCAAATCGAATTTTAAAGCAAATGCCTTAACATATATATACAAATATATATATATATATATATTTTTAAATATCTGACAGTCTGTTTGCCAATACAAAATTCTCTAGCAATTTGTTTTTTCTCATTTTCAAGTTGTTTTATCACTTTGAGCTTGTTAATAGTAGTAGTAGTAGTAGTGGCACATGATGCAAGAAAGCAAGTGTAGGAGCTTATGCAGCATCAGCCAAAAAAAAAAAAAATCACACCATTCCCTCCAAATGCCTGTCCAGTTCCTCCTTAAATTTATTTAACCTATCAACTTCCACAACGACAGATGGAAGTTTGTTCCAGCAATTAACCACCCGCTGGCTAAAGGCAAATTTCCGCACATCTATTCTACATCAGTCCTTTCTTAATTTGAACTTATGTCCCCGTAGGTTGGTAATCTGAACAAGTGGAAGGATCCCATCAGAATTCAGCGTGCTCAACCCATTCAAGGCCTTATAGACCTCAATCAGATCACCGCGCAGGTGCCTAGTCTCCAGCCACTGCAATTTGCAGAACTTAAGCCTCTCTTGGTAAGAGGATCCCTTCATTCCCCTCACCAATCGTGTTGCTCTTCTCTGTACACGCTCAAGCAAATCTACATCCTTCCTAAAATGAGGCCTCCAGACCTGTACGCAGTACTCAAGGCGTGGCCTGACCATTGCCTTATACAGAGGGACAATCACCTCCTTTTCCCTGCTAGCAAAATTCCTATATATCATTGACAAAACCCCATGACCCGCCCTAGCAGCCTGTCTGCACTGCTCAGAAAACTTCATATCTGACTGCACAATTACTCCCAGGTCTTTTTCATTTTCTACCACCTTAAGTATAGTACCCCACAGTTGGTACGTTTCTCTGGGGTTACTTCTACCCATATGCAGTACTTTGCATTTGTCAAGGTTGAACTTCAGTTGCCACTTCTTAGCCCATCTGCCCAAATTATCTAGATCCTGTTGCAGTAGCACACTGCCATTACTGTCATTGACAACCCTGCCAACCTTTGTATCATCTGCAAACTTCGACATTAAGCCTGATATACCTTCATCAATATCATTGATAAATACACAAAACAACAGTGGACCCAACACCGAACCCTGTGGGACTCCACTAATAACATTAGTCCACGAAGAGCAGCACCCATTGATTACCACCCTCTGTCTTCTCCCACTTAACCATCCTTTTATCCATTGAAGCAACTTACCCTTAATACCATTCTGCTCCAATTTGTACAGTAGTCTTCCATGCGCAACAGTGTCAAAAGCTTTCCTGAAATCCAAGTATATGATATCAAAATTATTTTTTGCATCCAGTTCCTTTGTGACCACATCATAATAACCAATCAAATTTGTCAGACAAGACTTTCCCTTAACAAACCCATGCTGTGTTTGAATTATTGCTGCAGTCTTGTCTAGATGATCCTGCAATGCATCTTTAACCAGCGACTCCATTATTTTACCCGGAACAGAAGTTAAACTAACTGGTCTGTAATTACTCGTGTCACCCTTCGATCCACCTTTGTGAATTGGGGAAACATTTGCACATCTCCAGTCCGTGGGAACCTCCCCTTAGTCCAAGGATGCTCTCATAATTATGGCTAAGGGTTTGCTTAGTTGCTTTGCCGCCTCCTTTAAAATAACTGGATAGATCCCATCCACCCCAGATGCCTTTCTTATGTTTAACTTCAACAATTTCTCCTCCACTTTGCTCTCAGTTATTACAAAATCATTAAGCACACTGCTACAATTTGATAACCTTCTTCCATTTTCAAATTGTAATAATTCCTCACGTGTGAATGTAGATGCAAAATACTCATTCAGTTTGTTTGCTATCTGAGCAGGATCATCAACAGTCGAACCATCGATGTCAAGTGGACCAATCATATTCATCCCCTTCCTTTTAGAGTTTATATAAGTAAAGAAATCCTTGCTGTTTTTCTTAGCATCTTTTGCCAAAGATTTCTCGTAATCCGCCTTCGCCTGCCGAATCTCCTTTGTGACCTGATTACAGACTAGCTTATATCTGCCACAGGCTTCT